>NW_028230475.1:2500-260060 GCF_043228905.1 Azolla caroliniana
TGACAATGTTAATTTCCTCACGCGATCTTCTCAACTCCCTCCTCTAATTTACTAATTTCTTCATGTCTCTCGACCTGAGTTTCAAAATCTTGATTTTTTAACTCCATATCATAGCTAGTGTTGTTAGCTTCGAGTCGCATGATAGAACACTAAAATCGGATATCACACGAGCCAGGTATGAACATTTTAATTTACTCACGCACTCTTCTCAACTCCCTCAAATTTACTAATTTCTTCATGTCTCTCGACCTGAGTTTCAAAATCTTGATTTTCTAATTTCATATCATAGCTAGTGTTGTCAGCTTCGATTCGCATGTTTGAACACAAAAATACGCTATCACACGCGCCAGGTATGACAATTTTCATTTACTCACGCGCTCTTCTCAACTCCCTCCTCTAATTTACTAATTTCTTCATGTCTCTCGACCTGAGTTTCAAAATCTTGATTTTTTAATTCCATATCATACCTAGTGTT
The DNA here is from genome assembly GCF_043228905.1 of Azolla caroliniana. NCBI lineage: Eukaryota > Viridiplantae > Streptophyta > Polypodiopsida > Salviniales > Salviniaceae > Azolla > Azolla caroliniana. The sequence goes on from NW_028230475.1 coordinate 2,976, forward strand.
GTTAGCTTCAATTCGGAGGATGGAACACTAAAATCGGATATCACACGAGCCAGGTATGAATATTTTAATTTACTCACGCTCTCTTCTCAGATCCCTCCTCTAATTTACTAATTTCTTCATGTCTCTCGACCTGAGTTTCAAAATCTTGATTTTCTAATTCCATATCATAGCTAGTGTTGTTAGCTTCGATTCGCATCTTTGAACAGTAAAATCCGATATCACACGAGCCAGGTACGACAACTTTAATTTACTCACGCACTCTTCTCAACTCCCTCCTCTAATTTACTAATTTCTTCATGTCTCTCGACCTGAGTTTCAAAATCTTGATTTTTTAATTCGATATCATAGCTAGTGTTATTAGCTTCGATTCGCATGATGGAACACGAAAATCGGATATCACACCAGCCAGGTATGAACATTTTAATTTACTCACTTGCTCTTCTCAACTCCCTCCTCAAATTTGGTAATTTCTTCATGTCTCTCGACCTGAGTTTCAAAATTTTGATTTTCTAATTCCATATAATAGGTAGTGTTGTTAGCTTCGATTCGCATGTTTGAACACAAAAATCCGATATCACACGAGCTAGGTATGAACATTTTAATTTACTCAAGGGCTCCTCTCAACTCCCTCGTCAAGGTTGCTAATTTCCCCATGTCTCTCGACGTGAGTTTCAAAATCTTGATTTTTTAATTCCATATCATAGCTAACGTTGTTAGCTTCGATTCGCATGTTTGAACACAAAAATCCGATATCACATTCGCCAGTTATGAACATTTTAATTTACTCAAGGGCTCCTCTCAACTCCCTCGTCAAGGTTGCTAATTTCGTCATGTCTCTGGAGCTGAGTTTCAAAATCTTTATTTTTTAATTCTATATCATAGCTAGCGTTGTTAGCTTCGATTCCCATGTTTGAACACAAAAATCCGATATCACACGAGCCAGGTACGAACATTTTAATTTACTCACGCGCTCTTCTCAACTCCCTCCTCTAATTTGGTAATTTCTTCATGTCTCTCGACCTGAGTTTCAAAATCTTGATTTTTTAATTCCATTTTATAGCTAGAGTTTATTAGCTTCAATTCGCATGATGGAACACTAAAATCGGATATCACACGCGCCAGATATGAACATTTTAATTTACTCACTTGCTCTTCTCAGCTCCCTCCTCTAATTTACTAATCTTTTCATGTCTCGCGACGTGAGTTTCAAAATCTTGATTTTCTAATTCCATATCATAGGTACTGTTGTTAGCTTCGATTCGCATGTTTGAACACAAAAATCCGATATCACACGAGCCAGGTATGACAATTTTAATTTACTCACGCAATCTTCTCAACTCCCTCCTCTAATTTACTAATTTCTTCATGTCTCTCGACCTGAGTTTCAAAATCTTGATTTTCTAATTCCATATCATAGCTAGTGTTGTTAGCTTCGATTCGCATCTTTGAACACTAAAATCCGATATCACACGAGCCAGGTACGAACATTTGAATTTACTCACGCGCTCTTCTCAACTCCCTCCTCTAATTTGCTAATTTCATGTCTCTCGACCTGAGTGTCAAAATCTTGATTTTTTAATTCCATATAATAGCTAGTGTTGTTAGCTTCAATTCGCATGTTTGAACACTAAAATCCGATATCACACGAGCCCGGTATGACAACTTTAATTTACTGACGCGCTCTTCTCAACTCCCTCCTCTAATTTACTAATTTCATCATGTCTCTCGACCTGAGTTTCAAAATCTTGATTTTTTAATTCCATATCATAGCTAGTGTTGTTAGCTTCAATTTGCAGGATGGAACACTAAAATCGGATATCACACGATCTAGGTATGAACATTTTTATTTACTCACGCTCTTTTCTCAGCTCCCTCCTCAAATTTGGTAATTTCTTCATGTCTCTCGACCTGAGTTTCAAAATCTTGATTTTCTAATTCCATATCATAGCTAGTGTTGTTAGCTTTGATTCGAATGATGGAAGACAACAATCCGATATCACACGAGCCAGGTATGACAATTTTAATTTACTGACTTGCTCTTCTCAACTCCCTCCTCTAATTTACTAATTTCTTCATATCTCTCGACCTGAGTTTCAAAATCTTGATTTTTTAATTCCATTTTATAGCTAGTGTTATTAGCTTCAATTCGCATGATGGAACACAATAATCAGATATCACACGAGCCAGGTATGAACATTTTAATTTACTCACTTGCTCTTCTCAACTACCTCCTCAAATTTGGTAATTTCTTTACGTCTCTCGACCTGAGTTTCAAAATCTTGATTTTTTAATTCCATATCATAGCTAGTGTTGTTAGCTTCGATTCGCATCTTTGAACACTAAAATCCGATATCACACGAGCCAGGTATGACAACTTTAATTTACTCACGCGCTCTTCTCAACTCCCTCCTCTAATTTACTAATTTCTTCATGTCTCTCGACCTGAGTTTCAAAATCTTGATTTTCTAATTCCATATCATAGGTACTGTTGTTAGCTTCGATTCGCATGTTTGAACACAAAAATCCGATATCACACGAGCCAGGTATGACAATTTTAATTTACTCACGCAATCTTCTCAACTCCCTCCTCTGATTTACTAATTTCATCATGTCTCTCGACCTGAGTTTCAAAATCTTGATTTTCTAATTCCATATCATAGCTAGTGTTGTTAGCTTCGATTCGCATGTTGTATGAACATTTTAATTTACTCACGCGCTCTTGTCAGCTCCCTCGTGTAATTTACTAATTTTTTCATGTCTCGCGACCTGAGTTTCAAAATCTTGATTTTCTAATTCCATATCATAGGTAGTGTTGTTAGCTTCGATTCGCATCTTTGAACAGTAAAATCCGATATCACACGAGCCAGGTATGACAACTTTAATTTACTCACGCACTCTTCTCAACTCCCTCCTCTAATTTACTAATTTCTTCATGTCTCTCGACCTGAGTTTCAAAATCTTGATTTTTTAACTCCATATCATAGCTAGTGTTGTTAGCTTCGAGTCGCATGATAGAACACTAAAATCGGATATCACACGAGCCAGGTATGAACATTTTAATTTACTCACGCACTCTTCTCAACTCCCTCCTCAAATTTACTAATTTCTTCATGTCTCTCGACCTGAGTTTCAAAATCTTGATTTTCTAATTTCATATCATAGCTAGTGTTGTCAGCTTCGATTCGCATGTTTGAACACAAAAATACGCTATCACACGAGCCAGGTATGACAATTTTCATTTACTCACGCGCTCTTCTCAACTCCCTCCTCTAATTTACTAATTTCTTCATGTCTCTCGACCTGAGTTTCAAAATCTTGATTTTCTAATTCCATATCATAGCTAGTGTTGTTAGCTTCGATTCGCATGTTGTATGAACATTTTAATTTACTCACGCGCTCTTGTCAGCTCCCTCGTGTAATTTACTAATTTTTTCATGTCTCGCGACCTGAGTTTCAAAATCTTGATTTTCTAATTCCATATCATAGGTAGTGTTGTTAGCTTCGATTCGCATCTTTGAACAGTAAAATCCGATATCACACGAGCCAGGTATGACAATGTTAATTTCCTCACGCGATCTTCTCAACTCCCTCCTCTAATTTACTAATTTCTTCATGTCTCTCGACCTGAGTTTCAAAATCTTGATTTTTTAACTCCATATCATAGCTAGTGTTGTTAGCTTCGAGTCGCATGATAGAACACTAAAATCGGATATCACACGAGCCAGGTATGAACATTTTAATTTACTCACGCGCTCTTCTCAACTCCCTCCTCAAATTTACTAATTTCTTCATGTCTCTCGACCTGAGTTTCAAAATCTTGATTTTCTAATTTCATATCATAGCTAGTGTTGTCAGCTTCGATTCGCATGTTTGAACACAAAAATACGCTATCACACGAGCCAGGTATGACAATTTTCATTTACTCACGCGCTCTTCTCAACTCCCTCCTCTAATTTACTAATTTCTTCATGTCTCTCGACCTGAGTTTCAAAATGTTGATTTTTTAATTCCATATCATACCTAGTGTTGTTAGCTTCAATTCGGAGGATGGAACACTAAAATCGGATATCACACGAGCCAGGTATGAATATTTTAATTTACTCACGCTCTCTTCTCAGATCCCTCCTCAAATTTTGTAATTTCTTCATGTCTCTCGACCTGAGTTTCAAAATCTTGATTTTCTAATTCCATATCATAGCTAGTGTTGTTAGCTTCGATTCGCATCTTTGAACAGTAAAATCCGATATCACACGAGCCAGGTAGGACAACTTTAATTTACTCACGCACTCTTCTCAACTCCCTCCTCTAATTTACTAATTTCTTCATGTCTCTCGACCTGAGTTTCAAAATCTTGATTTTTTAATTCGATATCATAGCTAGTGTTATTAGCTTCGATTCGCATGATGGAACACGAAAATCGGATATCACACCAGCCAGGTATGAACATTTTCATTTACTCACTTGCTCTTCTCAACTCCCTCCTCAAATTTGGTAATTTCTTCATGTCTCTCGACCTGAGTTTCAAAATTTTGATTTTCTAATTCCATATAATAGGTAGTGTTGTTAGCTTCGATTCGCATGTTTGAACACAAAAATCCGATATCACACGAGCCAGGTATGACCATTTTAATTTACTCACGCGCTCTTCTCAACTCCCTCCTCTACTTTACCAATTTCTTCATGTCTCTCGACCTGAGTTTCAAAATCTTGATTTTCTAATTCCATATCATAGGTAGTGTTGTTAGCTTCGATTCGCATCTTTGAACAGTAAAATCCGATATCACACGAGCCAGGTATGACAACTTTAATTTACTCACGCACGCTTCTCAACTCCCTCTAATTTACTAATTTCTTCATGTCTCTCGACCTGAGTTTCAAAATCTTGATTTTTTAACTCCATATCATAGCTAGTGTTGTTAGCTTCGAGTCGCATGATAGAACACTAAAATCGGATATCACACGAGCTAGGTATGAACATTTTAATTTACTCACGAGCTCTTCTTAACTCCCTCCTCAAATTTACTAATTTCTTCATGTCTCTCGACCTGAGTTTCAAAATCTTGATTTTCTAATTTCATATCATAGCTAGTGTTGTCAGCTTCGATTCGCATGTTTGAACACAAAAATACGCTATCACACGAGCCAGGTATGACAATTTTCATTTACTCACGCGCTCTTCTCAACTCCCTCCTCTAATTTACTAATTTCTTCATGTCTCTCGACCTGAGTTTCAAAATGTTGATTTTTTAATTCCATATCATACCTAGTGTTGTTAGCTTCAATTCGGAGGATGGAACACTAAAATCGGATATCACACGAGCCAGGTATGAACATTTTAATTTACTCACGCTCTCTTCTCAGATCCCTCCTCAAATTTTGTAATTTCTTCATGTCTCTCGACCTGAGTTTCAAAATGTTGATTTTCTAATTCCATATCATATCTAGTGTTGTTAGCTTCGATTCGCATCTTTGAACAGTAAAATCCGATATCACACGAGCCAGGTATGACAACTTTAATTTACTCACGCACTCTTCTCAACTCCCTCCTTTAATTTACTAATTTCTTCATGTCTCTCGACCTGAGTTTCAAAATCTTGATTTTTTAATTCGATATCATAGCTAGTGTTATTAGCTTCGATTCGCATGATGGAACACGAAAATCGGATATCACACCAGCCAGGTATGAACATTTTAATTTACTCACTTGCTCTTCTCAACTCCCTCCTCAAATTTGGTAATTTTTTCATGTCTCTCGACCTGAGTTTCAAATTCTTGATTTTCTAATTCCATATAATAGGTAGTGTTGTTAGCTTCGATTCGCATGTTTGAACACTAAAATCCGATATGACACGAGCCAGGTATGACCATTTTAATTTACTCACGCGCTCTTCTCAACTCCCTCCTCTAATTTACTAATTTCTTCATGTCTCTCGACCTGAGTTTCAAAATCTTGATTTTCTAATTCCATATCATAGGTAGTGTTGTTAGCTTCGATTCGCATCTTTGAACAGTAAAATCCGATATCACACGAGCCAGGTATGACAACTTTAATTTACTCACGCACTCTTCTCAACTCCCTCCTCTAATTTACTAATTTCTTCATGTCTCTCGACCTGAGTTTCAAAATCTTGCTTTTTTAATTCGATAACATAGCTAGTGTTATTAGCTTCGATTCGCATGATGGAACACGAAAATCGGATATCACACCAGCCAGGTATGAACATTTTAATTTACTCACTTGCTCTTCTCAACTCCCTCCTCAAATTTGGTAATTTCTTCATGTCTCTCGACCTGAGTTTCAAATTCTTGATTTTCTAATTCCATATAATAGGTAGTGTTGTTAGCTTCGATTCGCATGTTTGAACACAAAAATACGCTATCACACGAGCCAGATATGACAATTTTCATTTACTCACGCGCTCTTCTCAACTCCCTCCTCTAATTTACTAATTTCTTCATGTCTCTCGACCTGAGTCTCAAAATGTGTATTTTTTAATTCCATATCATACCTAGTGTTGTTAGCTTCAATTCGGAGGATGGAACACTAAAATCGGATATCACACGAGCCAGGTATGAATATTTTAAATTACTTACGCAATCTTCTCAACTCCCTCCTCTGATTTACTAATTTCATCATGTCTCTCGACCTGAGTTTCAAAATCTTGATTTTCTAATTCCATATCATAGCTAGTGTTGTTAGCTTCGATTCGCATGTTGTATGAACATTTTAATTTACTCACGCGCTGTTGTCAGCTCCCTCCTGTAATTTACTAATTTTTTCATGTCTCGCGACCTGAGTTTCAAAATCTTGATTTTCTAATTCCATATCATAGGTAGTGTTGTTAGCTTCGATTCGCATGTTTCAACACAAAAATCCGATATCACACGAGCCAGGTATGACAATTTTAATTTCCTCACGCGATCTTCTCAACTCCCTCCTCTAATTTACTAATTTCTTCATGTCTCTCGACCTGAGTTTCAAAATCTTGATTTTTTAACTCCATGTCATAGCTAGTGTTGTTAGCTTCGAGTCGCATGATAGAACACTAAAATCGGATATCACACGAGCCAGGTATGAACATTTTAATTTACTCACGCGCAACCCTAAACTCCCTCCTCAAATTTACTAATTTCTTCATGTCTCTCGACCTGAGTTTCAAAATCTTGATTTTCTAATTTCATATCATAGCTAGTGTTGTCAGCTTCGATTCGCATGTTTGAACACAAAAATACGCTATCACACGAGCCAGGTATGACAATTTTCATTTACTCACGCGCTCTTCTCAACTCCCTCCTCTAATTTACTAATTTCTTCATGTCTCTCGACCTGAGTTTCAAAATGTTGATTTTTTAATTCCATATCATACCTAGTGTTGTTAGCTTCAATTCGGAGGATGGAACACTAAAATCGGATATCACACGAGCCAGGTATGAATATTTTAAATTACTTACGCAATCTTCTCAACTCCCTCCTCTGATTTACTAATTTCATCATGTCTCTCGACCTGAGTTTCAAAATCTTGATTTTCTAATTCCATATCATAGCTAGTGTTGTTAGCTTCGATTCGCATGTTTGAACAGTAAAATCCGATATCACACGAGCCAGGTATGACAACTTTAATTTACTCACGCACTCTTCTCAACTCCCTCCTCTAATTTACTAATTTCTTCATGTCTCTCGACCTGAGTTTCAAAATCTTGCTTTTTTAATTCGATATCATAGCTAGTGTTATTAGCTTCGATACGCATGATGGAACACGAAAATCGGATATCACACCAGCCAGGTATGAACATTTTAATTTACTCACTTGCTCTTCTCAACTCCCTCCTCAAATTTACTAATTTCTTCATGTCTCTCGACCTGAGTTTCAAAATCTTGATTTTCTAATTTCATATCATAGCTAGTGTTGTCAGCTTCGATTCGCATGTTTGAACACAAAAATACGCTATCACACGAGCCAGGTATGACAATTTTCATTTACTCACGCGCTCTTCTCAACTCCCTCCTCTAATTTACTAATTTCTTCATGTCTCCCGATCTGAGTTTCAAAATGTTGATTTTCTAATTCCATATCATACCTAGTGTTGTTAGCTTCGATTCGGAGGATGGAACACTAAAATCGGATATCACACGAGCCAGGTATGAACATTTTAATTTACTCACGCTCTCTTCTCAGATCCCTCCTCAAATTTTGTAATTTCTTCATGTCTCTCGACCTGAGTTTCAAAATCTTGATTTTCTAATTCCATATCATAGCTAGTGTTGTTAGCTTCGATTCGCATGTTGTATGAACATTTTAATTTACTCACGCGCTGTTGTCAGCTCCCTCCTGTAATTTACTAATTTTTTCATGTCTCGCGACCTGAGTTTCAAAATCTTGATTTTCTAATTCCATATCATAGGTAGTGTTGTTAGCTTCGATTCGCATCTTTGAACAGTAAAATCCGATATCACACGAGCCAGGTATGACAACTTTAATTTACTCACGCACTCTTCTCAACTCCCTCCTCTAATTTACTAATTTCTTCATGTCTCTCGACCTGAGTTTCAAAATCTTGATTTTTTAACTCCATATCATAGCTAGTGTTGTTAGCTTCGAGTCGCATGATAGAACTCTAAAATCGGATATCACACGAGCCAGGTATGAACATTTTAATTTACTCACGCGCTCTTCTCAACTCCCTCCTCAAATTTACTAATTTCTTCATGTCTCTCGACCTGAGTTTCAAAATCTTGATTTTCTAATTTCATATCATAGCTAGTGTTGTCAGCTTCGATTCGCATGTTTGAACACAAAAATACGCTATCACACGAGCCAGGTATGACAATTTTCATTTACTCACGCGCTCTTCTCAACTCCCTCCTCTAATTTAGTAATTTCTTCGTGTCTCTCGACCTGAGTTTCAAAATGTTGATTTTCTAATTCCATATCATACCTAGTGTTGTTAGCTTCAATTCGGAGGATGGAACACTAAAATCGGATATCACACGAGCCAGGTATGAACATTTTAATTTACTCACGCTCTCTTCTCAGATCCCTCCTCAAATTTTGTAATTTCTTCATGTCTCTCGACCTGAGTTTCAAAATCTTGATTTTCTAATTCCATATCATAGCTAGTGTTGTTAGCTTCGATTCGCATCTTTGAACAGTAAAATCCGATATCACACGAGCCAGGTATGACAACTTTAATTTACTCACGCACTCTTCTCAACTCCCTCCTCTAATTTACTAATTTCTTCATGTCTCTCGACCTGAGTTTCAAAATCTTGATTTTCTAATTTCATATCATAGCTAGTGTTGTCAGCTTCGATTCGCATGTTTGAACACAAAAATACGCTATCACACGAGCCAGGTATGACAATTTTCATTTACTCACGCGCTCTTCTCAACTCCCTCCTCTAATTTACTAATTTCTTCATGTCTCTCGACCTGAGTTTCAAAATCTTGATTTTCTAATTCCATATCATAGCTAGTGTTGTTAGCTTCGATTCGCATGTTGTATGAACATTTTAATTTACTCACGCGCTCTTGTCAGCTCCCTCGTGTAATTTACTAATTTTTTCATGTCTCGCGACCTGAGTTTCAAAATCTTGATTTTCTAATTCCATATCATAGGTAGTGTTGTTAGCTTCGATTCGCATCTTTGAACAGTAAAATCCGATATCACACGAGCCAGGTATGACAATGTTAATTTCCTCACGCGATCTTCTCAACTCCCTCCTCTAATTTACTAATTTCTTCATGTCTCTCGACCTGAGTTTCAAAATCTTGATTTTTTAACTCCATATCATAGCTAGTGTTGTTAGCTTCGAGTCGCATGATAGAACTCTAAAATCGGATATCACACGAGCCAGGTATGAACATTTTAATTTACTCACGCGCTCTTCTCAACTCCCTCCTCAAATTTACTAATTTCTTCATGTCTCTCGACCTGAGTTTCAAAATCTTGATTTTCTAATTTCATATCATAGCTAGTGTTGTCAGCTTCGATTCGCATGTTTGAACACAAAAATACGCTATCACACGAGCCAGGTATGACAATTTTCATTTACTCCCGCGCTCTTCTCAACTCCCTCCTCTAATTTAGTAATTTCTTCATGTCTCTCGACCTGAGTTTCAAAATGTTGATTTTTTAATTCCATATCATACCTAGTGTTGTTAGCTTCAATTCGGAGGATGGAACACTAAAATCGGATATCACACGAGCCAGGTATGACCATTTTAATTTACTCACGCGCTCTTCTCAACTCCCTCCTCAAATTTTGTAATTTCTTCATGTCTCTCGACCTGAGTTTCAAAATCTTGATTTTCTAATTCCATATCATAGGTAGTGTTGTTAGCTTCGATTCGCATCTTTGAACAGTAAAATCCGATATCACACGAGCCAGGTATGACAACTTTAATTTACTCACGCACTCTTCTCAACTCCCTCCTTTAATTTACTAATTTCTTCATGTCTCTCGACCTGAGTTTCAAAATCTTGATTTTTTAATTCGATATCATAGCTAGTGTTATTAGCTTCGATTCGCATGATGGAACACGAAAATCGGATATCACACCAGCCAGGTATGAACATTTGAATTTACTCACTTGCTCTTCTCAACTCCCTCCTCAAATTTGGTAATTTCTTCATGTCTCTCGACCTGAGTTTCAAATTCTTGATTTTCTAATTCCATATAATAGGTAGTGTTGTTAGCTTCGATTCGCATGTTTGAACACTAAAATCCGATATCACACGAGCCAGGTATGACCATTTTAATTTACTCACGCGCTCTTCTCAACTCCCTCCTCTAATTTACTAATTTCTTCATGTCTCTCGACCTGAGTTTCAAAATGTTGATTTTCTAATTCCATATCATAGGTAGTGTTGTTAGCTTCGATTCGCATCTTTGAACAGTAAAATCCGATATCACACGAGCCAGGTATGACAATGTTAATTTCCTCACGCGATCTTCTCAACTCCCTCCTCTAATTTACTAATTTCTTCATGTCTCTCGACCTGAGTTTCAAAATCTTGATTTTTTAACTCCATATCATAGCTAGTGTTGTTAGCTTCGAGTCGCATGATAGAACACTAAAATCGGATATCACACGAGCCAGGTATGAACATTTTAATTTACTCACGCGCTCTTCTCAACTCCCTCCTCAAATTTACTAATTTCTTCATGTCTCTCGACCTGAGTTTCAAAATCTTGATTTTCTAATTTCATATCATAGCTAGTGTTGTCAGCTTCGATTCGCATGTTTGAACACAGAAATACGCTATCACACGAGCCAGGTATGACAATTTTCATTTACTCACGCGCTCTTCTCAACTCCCTCCTCTAATTTACTAATTTCTTCATGTCTCTCGACCTGAGTTTCAAAATGTTGATTTTTTAATTCCATATCATACCTAGTGTTGTTAGCTTCGATTCGGAGGATGGAACACTAAAATCGGATATCACACGAGCCAAGTATGAACATTTTAATTTACTCACGCTCCCTTCTCAGATCCCTCCTCAAATTTTGTAATTTCTTCATGTCTCTCGACCTGAGTTTCAAAATCTTGATTTTCTAATTCCATATCATAGGTAGTGTTGTTAGCTTCGATTCGCATCTTTGAACAGTAAAATCCGATATCACACGAGCCAGGTATGACAACTTTAATTTACTCACGCACTCTTCTCAACTCCCTCCTCTAATTTACTAATTTCTTCATGTCTCTCGACCTGAGTTTCAAAATCTTGCTTTTTTAATTCGATATCATAGCTAGTGTTATTAGCTTCGATACGCATGATGGAACACGAAAATCGGATATCACACCAGCCAGGTATGAACATTTTAATTTACTCACTTGCTCTTCTCAACTCCCTCCTCAAATTTACTAATTTCTTCATGTCTCTCGACCTGAGTTTCAAAATCTTGATTTTCTAATTTCATATCATAGCTAGTGTTGTCAGCTTCGATTCGCATGTTTGAACACAAAAATACGCTATCACACGAGCCAGGTATGACAATTTTCATTTACTCACGCGCTCTTCTCAACTCCCTCCTCTAATTTACTAATTTCTTCATGTCTCCCGATCTGAGTTTCAAAATGTTGATTTTCTAATTCCATATCATACCTAGTGTTGTTAGCTTCGATTCGGAGGATGGAACACTAAAATCGGATATCACACGAGCCAGGTATGAACATTTTAATTTACTCACGCTCTCTTCTCAGATCCCTCCTCAAATTTTGTAATTTCTTCATGTCTCTCGACCTGAGTTTCAAAATCTTGATTTTCTAATTCCATATCATAGCTAGTGTTGTTAGCTTCGATTCGCATGTTGTATGAACATTTTAATTTACTCACGCGCTGTTGTCAGCTCCCTCCTGTAATTTACTAATTTTTTCATGTCTCGCGACCTGAGTTTCAAAATCTTGATTTTCTAATTCCATATCATAGGTAGTGTTGTTAGCTTTGATTCGCATGTTTCAACACAAAAATCCGATATCACACGAGCCAGGTATGACAATTTTAATTTCCTCACGCGATCTTCTCAACTCCCTCCTCTAATTTACTAATTTCTTCATGTCTCTCGACCTGAGTTTCAAAATCTTGATTTTTTAACTCCATATCATAGCTAGTGTTGTTAGCTTCGAGTCGCATGATAGAACTCTAAAATCGGATATCACACGAGCCAGGTATGAACATTTTAATTTACTCACGCGCTCTTCTCAACTCCCTCCTCAAATTTACTAATTTCTTCATGTCTCTCGACCTGAGTTTCAAAATCTTGATTTTCTAATTTCATATCATAGCTAGTGTTGTCAGCTTCGATTCGCATGTTTGAACACAAAAATACGCTATCACACGAGCCAGGTATGACAATTTTCATTTACTCACGCGCTCTTCTCAACTCCCTCCTCTAATTTACTAATTTCTTCCTGTCTCTCGACCTGAGTTTCAAAATGTTGATTTTTTAATTCCATATCATACCTAGTGTTGTTAGCTTCAATTCGGAGGATGGAACACTAAAATCGGATATCACACGAGCTAGGTATGAACATTTTAATTTACTCACCCTCTATTCTCAGATCCCTCCTCAAATTTTGTAATTTCTTCATGTCTCTCGACCTGAGTTTCAAAATCTTGATTTTCTAATTCCATATCATAGCTAGTGTTGTTAGCTTCGATTCGCATCTTTGAACAGTAAAATCCGATATCACACGAGCCAGGTATGACAACTTTAATTTACTCACGCACTCTTCTCAACTCCCTCCTTTAATTTACTAATTTCTTCATGTCTCTCGACCTGAGTTTCAAAATCTTGATTTTTTAATTCGATATCATAGCTAGTGTTATTAGGTTCGATTCGCATGATGGAACACGAAAATCGGATATCACACCAGCCAGGTATGAACATTTTAATTTACTCACTTGCTCTTCTCAACTCCCTCCTCAAATTTGGTAATTTCTTCATGTCTCTCGACCTGAGTTTCAAATTCTTGATTTTCTAATTCCATATAATAGGTAGTGTTGTTAGCTTCGATTCGCATGTTTGAACACTAAAATCCGATATCACACGAGCCAGGTATGACCATTTTAATTTACTCACGCGCTCTTCTCAACTCCCTCCTGTAATTTACTAATTTCTTCATGTCTCTTGACCTGAGTTTCAAAATCTTGATTTTCTAATTCCATATCATAGGTAGTGTTGTTAGCTTCGATTCGCATCTTTGAACAGTAAAATCCGATATCACACGAGCCAGGTATGACAACTTTAATTTACTCACGCACTCTTCTCAACTCCCTCCTCTAATTTACTAATTTCTTCATGTCTCTCGACCTGAGTTTCAAAATCTTGATTTTTTAACTCCATATCATAGCTAGTGTTGTTAGCTTCGAGTCGCATGATAGAACTCTAAAATCGGATATCACACGAGCCAGGTATGAACATTTTAATTTACTCACGCGCTCTTCTCAACTCCCTCCTCAAATTTACTAATTTCTTCATGTCTCTCGACCTGAGTTTCAAAATCTTGATTTTCTAATTTCATATCATAGCTAGTGTTGTCAGCTTCGATTCGCATGTTTGAACACAAAAATACGCTATCACACGAGCCAGGTATGACAATTTTCATTTACTCACGCGCTCTTCTCAACTCCCTCCTCTAATTTAGTAATTTCTTCATGTCTCTCGACCTGAGTTTCAAAATGTTGATTTTCTAATTTCATATCATAGCTAGTGTTGTCAGCTTCGATTCGCATGTTTGAACACAAAAATACGCTATCACACGAGCCAGGTATGACAATTTTCATTTACTCACGCGCTCTTCTCAACTCCCTCCTCTAATTTACTAATTTCTTCATGTCTCTCGACCTGAGTTTCAAAATCTTGATTTTCTAATTTCATATCATAGCTAGTGTTGTCAGCTTCGATTCGCATGTTTGAACACAAAAATCCGATATCACACGAGCCAGGTATGACCATTTTAATTTACTCACGCGCTCTTCTCAACTCCCTCCTCTACTTTACCAATTTCTTCATGTCTCTCGACCTGAGTTTCAAAATCTTGATTTTCTAATTTCATATCATAGGTAGTGTTGTCAGCTTCGATTCGCATGTTTGAACACAAAAATACGCTATCACACGAGCCAGGTATGACAATTTTCATTTACTCACGCGCTCTTCTCAACTCCCTCCTCTAATTTACTAATTTCTTCATGTCTCTCGACCTGAGTTTCAAAATCTTGATTTTTTAACTCCATATCATAGCTAGTGTTGTTAGCTTCGAGTCGCATGATAGAACTCTAAAATCGGATATCACACGAGCCAGGTATGAACATTTTAATTTACTCACGCGCTCTTCTCAACTCCCTCCTCAAATTTACTAATTTCTTCATGTCTCTCGACCTGAGTTTCAAAATCTTGATTTTCTAATTTCATATCATAGCTAGTGTTGTCAGCTTCGATTCGCATGTTTGAACACAAAAATACGCTATCACACGAGCCAGGTATGACAATTTTCATTTACTCACGCGCTCTTCTCAACTCCCTCCTCTAATTTAGTAATTTCTTCGTGTCTCTCGACCTGAGTTTCAAAATGTTGATTTTCTAATTCCATATCATACCTAGTGTTGTTAGCTTCAATTCGGAGGATGGAACACTAAAATCGGATATCACACGAGCCAGGTATGAACATTTTAATTTACTCACGCTCTCTTCTCAGATCCCTCCTCAAATTTGGTAATTTCTTCATGTCTCTCGACCTGAGTTTCAAAATCTTGATTTTCTAATTCCATATCATAGCTAGTGTTGTTAGCTTCGATTCGCATCTTTGAACAGTAAAATCCGATATCACACGAGCCAGGTATGACAACTTTAATTTACTCACGCACTCTTCTCAACTCCCTCCTCTAATTTACTAATTTCTTCATGTCTCTCGACCTGAGTTTCAAAATCTTGATTTTTTAACTCCATATCATAGCTAGTGTTGTTAGCTTCGAGTCGCATGATAGAACTCTAAAATCGGATATCACACGAGCCAGGTATGAACATTTTAATTTACTCACGCGCTCTTCTCAACTCCCTCCTCAAATTTACTAATTTCTTCATGTCTCTCGACCTGAGTTTCAAAATCTTGATTTTCTAATTTCATATCATAGCTAGTGTTGTCAGCTTCGATTCGCATGTTTGAACACAAAAATACGCTATCACACGAGCCAGGTATGACAATTTTCATTTACTCCCGCGCTCTTCTCAACTCCCTCCTCTAATTTAGTAATTTCTTCATGTCTCTCGACCTGAGTTTCAAAATGTTGATTTTTTAATTCCATATCATACCTAGTGTTGTTAGCTTCAATTCGGAGGATGGAACACTAAAATCGGATATCACACGAGCCAGGTATGACCATTTTAATTTACTCACGCGCTCTTCTCAACTCCCTCCTCAAATTTTGTAATTTCTTCATGTCTCTCGACCTGAGTTTCAAAATCTTGATTTTCTAATTCCATATCATAGGTAGTGTTGTTAGCTTCGATTCGCATCTTTGAACAGTAAAATCCGATATCACACGAGCCAGGTATGACAACTTTAATTTACTCACGCACTCTTCTCAACTCCCTCCTTTAATTTACTAATTTCTTCATGTCTCTCGACCTGAGTTTCAAAATCTTGATTTTTTAATTCGATATCATAGCTAGTGTTATTAGCTTCGATTCGCATGATGGAACACGAAAATCGGATATCACACCAGCCAGGTATGAACATTTGAATTTACTCACTTGCTCTTCTCAACTCCCTCCTCAAATTTGGTAATTTCTTCATGTCTCTCGACCTGAGTTTCAAATTCTTGATTTTCTAATTCCATATAATAGGTAGTGTTGTTAGCTTCGATTCGCATGTTTGAACACTAAAATCCGATATCACACGAGCCAGGTATGACCATTTTAATTTACTCACGCGCTCTTCTCAACTCCCTCCTCTAATTTACTAATTTCTTCATGTCTCTCGACCTGAGTTTCAAAATGTTGATTTTCTAATTCCATATCATAGGTAGTGTTGTTAGCTTCGATTCGCATCTTTGAACAGTAAAATCCGATATCACACGAGCCAGGTATGACAATGTTAATTTCCTCACGCGATCTTCTCAACTCCCTCCTCTAATTTACTAATTTCTTCATGTCTCTCGACCTGAGTTTCAAAATCTTGATTTTTTAACTCCATATCATAGCTAGTGTTGTTAGCTTCGAGTCGCATGATAGAACACTAAAATCGGATATCACACGAGCCAGGTATGAACATTTTAATTTACTCACGCGCTCTTCTCAACTCCCTCCTCAAATTTACTAATTTCTTCATGTCTCTCGACCTGAGTTTCAAAATCTTGATTTTCTAATTTCATATCATAGCTAGTGTTGTCAGCTTCGATTCGCATGTTTGAACACAGAAATACGCTATCACACGAGCCAGGTATGACAATTTTCATTTACTCACGCGCTCTTCTCAACTCCCTCCTCTAATTTACTAATTTCTTCATGTCTCTCGACCTGAGTTTCAAAATGTTGATTTTTTAATTCCATATCATACCTAGTGTTGTTAGCTTCGATTCGGAGGATGGAACACTAAAATCGGATATCACACGAGCCAAGTATGAACATTTTAATTTACTCACGCTCCCTTCTCAGATCCCTCCTCAAATTTTGTAATTTCTTCATGTCTCTCGACCTGAGTTTCAAAATCTTGATTTTCTAATTCCATATCATAGGTAGTGTTGTTAGCTTCGATTCGCATCTTTGAACAGTAAAATCCGATATCACACGAGCCAGGTATGACAACTTTAATTTACTCACGCACTCTTCTCAACTCCCTCCTCTAATTTACTAATTTCTTCATGTCTCTCGACCTGAGTTTCAAAATCTTGCTTTTCTAATTCGATATCATAGCTAGTGTTATTAGCTTCGATACGCATGATGGAACACGAAAATCGGATATCACACCAGCCAGGTATGAACATTTTAATTTACTCACTTGCTCTTCTCAACTCCCTCCTCAAATTTACTAATTTCTTCATGTCTCTCGACCTGAGTTTCAAAATCTTGATTTTCTAATTTCATATCATAGCTAGTGTTGTCAGCTTCGATTCGCATGTTTGAACACAAAAATACGCTATCACACGAGCCAGGTATGACAATTTTCATTTACTCACGCGCTCTTCTCAACTCCCTCCTCTAATTTACTAATTTCTTCATGTCTCCCGATCTGAGTTTCAAAATGTTGATTTTCTAATTCCATATCATACCTAGTGTTGTTAGCTTCGATTCGGAGGATGGAACACTAAAATCGGATATCACACGAGCCAGGTATGAACATTTTAATTTACTCACGCTCTCTTCTCAGATCCCTCCTCAAATTTTGTAATTTCTTCATGTCTCTCGACCTGAGTTTCAAAATCTTGATTTTCTAATTCCATATCATAGCTAGTGTTGTTAGCTTCGATTCGCATGTTGTATGAACATTTTAATTTACTCACGCGCTGTTGTCAGCTCCCTCCTGTAATTTACTAATTTTTTCATGTCTCGCGACCTGAGTTTCAAAATCTTGATTTTCTAATTCCATATCATAGGTAGTGTTGTTAGCTTTGATTCGCATGTTTCAACACAAAAATCCGATATCACACGAGCCAGGTATGACAATTTTAATTTCCTCACGCGATCTTCTCAACTCCCTCCTCTAATTTACTAATTTCTTCATGTCTCTCGACCTGAGTTTCAAAATCTTGATTTTTTAACTCCATATCATAGCTAGTGTTGTTAGCTTCGAGTCGCATGATAGAACTCTAAAATCGGATATCACACGAGCCAGGTATGAACATTTTAATTTACTCACGCGCTCTTCTCAACTCCCTCCTCAAATTTACTAATTTCTTCATGTCTCTCGACCTGAGTTTCAAAATCTTGATTTTCTAATTTCATATCATAGCTAGTGTTGTCAGCTTCGATTCGCATGTTTGAACACAAAAATACGCTATCACACGAGCCAGGTATGACAATTTTCATTTACTCACGCGCTCTTCTCAACTCCCTCCTCTAATTTACTAATTTCTTCATGTCTCTCGACCTGAGTTTCAAAATGTTGATTTTTTAATTCCATATCATACCTAGTGTTGTTAGCTTCAATTCGGAGGATGGAACACTAAAATCGGATATCACACGAGCCAGGTATGAACATTTTAATTTACTCACCCTCTATTCTCAGATCCCTCCTCAAATTTTGTAATTTCTTCATGTCTCTCGACCTGAGTTTCAAAATCTTGATTTTCTAATTCCATATCATAGCTAGTGTTGTTAGCTTCGATTCGCATCTTTGAACAGTAAAATCCGATATCACACGAGCCAGGTATGACAACTTTAATTTACTCACGCACTCTTCTCAACTCCCTCCTTTAATTTACTAATTTCTTCATGTCTCTCGACCTGAGTTTCAAAATCTTGATTTTTTAATTCGATATCATAGCTAGTGTTATTAGGTTCGATTCGCATGATGGAACACGAAAATCGGATATCACACCAGCCAGGTATGAACATTTTAATTTACTCACTTGCTCTTCTCAACTCCCTCCTCAAATTTGGTAATTTCTTCATGTCTCTCGACCTGAGTTTCAAATTCTTGATTTTCTAATTCCATATAATAGGTAGTGTTGTTAGCTTCGATTCGCATGTTTGAACACTAAAATCCGATATCACACGAGCCAGGTATGACCATTTTAATTTACTCACGCGCTCTTCTCAACTCCCTCCTGTAATTTACTAATTTCTTCATGTCTCTTGACCTGAGTTTCAAAATCTTGATTTTCTAATTCCATATCATAGGTAGTGTTGTTAGCTTCGATTCGCATCTTTGAACAGTAAAATCCGATATCACACGAGCCAGGTATGACAACTTTAATTTACTCACGCACTCTTCTCAACTCCCTCCTCTAATTTACTAATTTCTTCATGTCTCTCGACCTGAGTTTCAAAATCTTGATTTTTTAACTCCATATCATAGCTAGTGTTGTTAGCTTCGAGTCGCATGATAGAACTCTAAAATCGGATATCACACGAGCCAGGTATGAACATTTTAATTTACTCACGCGCTCTTCTCAACTCCCTCCTCAAATTTACTAATTTCTTCATGTCTCTCGACCTGAGTTTCAAAATCTTGATTTTCTAATTTCATATCATAGCTAGTGTTGTCAGCTTCGATTCGCATGTTTGAACACAAAAATACGCTATCACACGAGCCAGGTATGACAATTTTCATTTACTCACGCGCTCTTCTCAACTCCCTCCTCTAATTTAGTAATTTCTTCATGTCTCTCGACCTGAGTTTCAAAATGTTGATTTTTTAATTCCATATCATACCTAGTGTTGTTAGCTTCAATTCGGAGGATGGAACACTAAAATCGGATATCACACGAGCCAGGTATGAACATTTTAATTTACTCACGCTCTCTTCTCAGATCCCTCCTAAAATTTTGTAATTTCTTCATGTCTCTCGACCTGAGTTTCAAAATCTTGATTTTCTAATTCCATATCATAGGTAGTGTTGTTAGCTTCGATTCGCATCTTTGAACAGTAAAATCCGATATCACACGAGCCAGGTATGACAACTTTAATTTACTCACGCACTCTTCTCAACTCCCTCCTTTAATTTACTAATTTCTTCATGTCTCTCGACCTGAGTTTCAAAATCTTGATTTTTTAATTCGATATCATAGCTAGTGTTATTAGGTTCGATTCGCATGATGGAACACGAAAATCGGATATCACACCAGCCAGGTATGAACATTTTAATTTACTCACTTGCTCTTCTCAACTCCCTCCTCAAATTTGGTAATTTCTTCATGTCTCTCGACCTGAGTTTCAAATTCTTGATTTTCTACTTCCATATAATAGGTAGTGTTGTTAGCTTCGATTCGCATGTTTGAACACTAAAATCCGATATCACACGAGCCAGGTATGACCATTTTAATTTACTCACGCGCTCTTCTCAACTCCCTCCTCTAATTTACTAATTTCTTCATGTCTCTTGACCTGAGTTTCAAAATCTTGATTTTCTAATTCCATATCATAGGTAGTGTTGTTAGCTTCGATTCGCATCTTTGAACAGTAAAATCCGATATCACACGAGCCAGGTATGACAACTTTAATTTACTCACGCACTCTTGTCAACTCCCTCCTCTAATTTACTAATTTCTTCATGTCTCTCGACCTGAGTTTCAAAATCTTGCTTTTTTAATTCGATAACATAGCTAGTGTTATTAGCTTCGATTCGCATGATGGAACACGAAAATCGGATATCACACCAGCCAGGTATGAACATTTGAATTTACTCACTTGCTCTTCTCAACTCCCTCCTCAAATTTGGTAATTTCTTCATGTCTCTCGACCTGAGTTTCAAAATCTTGATTTTCTAATTCCATATCATAGGTAGTGTTGTTAGCTTCGATTCGCATCTTTGAACAGTAAAATCCGATATCACACGAGCCAGGTATGACAACTTTAATTTACTCACACACTCTTCTCAACTCCCTCCTCTAATTTACTAATTTCTTCATGTCTCTCGACCTGAGTTTCAAAATCTTGCTTTTTTAATTCGATATCATAGCTAGTGTTATTAGCTTCGATACGCATGATGGAACACGAAAATCGGATATCACACCAGCCAGGTATGAACATTTTAATTTACTCACTTGCTCTTCTCAACTCCCTCCTCAAATTTACTAATTTCTTCATGTCTCTCGACCTGAGTTTCAAAATCTTGATTTTCTAATTTCATATCATAGCTAGTGTTGTCAGCTTCGATTCGCATGTTTGAACACAAAAATACGCTATCACACGAGCCAGGTATGACAATTTTCATTTACTCACGCGTTCTTCTCAACTCCCTCCTCTAATTTACTAATTTCTTCATGTCTCCCGATCTGAGTTTCAAAATGTTGATTTTCTAATTCCATATCATACCTAGTGTTGTTAGCTTCGATTCGGAGGATGGAACACTAAAATCGGATATCACACGAGCCAGGTATGAACATTTTAATTTACTCACGCTCTCTTCTCAGATCCCTCCTCAAATTTTGTAATTTCTTCATGTCTCTCGACCTGAGTTTCAAAATCTTGATTTTCTAATTCCATATCATAGCTAGTGTTGTTAGCTTCGATTCGCATGTTGTATGAACATTTGAATTTACTCACTTGCTCTTCTCAACTCCCTCCTCAAATTTGGTAATTTCTTCATGTCTCTCGACCTGAGTTTCAAAATCTTGATTTTCTAATTCCATATCATAGGTAGTGTTGTTAGCTTCGATTCGCATCTTTGAACAGTAAAATCCGATATCACACGAGCCAGGTATGACAACTTTAATTTACTCACACACTCTTCTCAACTCCCTCCTCTAATTTACTAATTTCTTCATGTCTCTCGACCTGAGTTTCAAAATCTTGATTTTTTAACTCCATATCATAGCTAGTGTTGTTAGCTTCGAGTCGCATGATAGAACTCTAAAATCGGATATCACACGAGCCAGGTATGAACATTTTAATTTACTCACGCGCTCTTCTCAACTCCCTCCTCAAATTTACTAATTTCTTCATGTCTCTCGACCTGAGTTTCAAAATCTTGATTTTCTAATTTCATATCATAGCTAGTGTTGTCAGCTTCGATTCGCATGTTAGAACACAGAAATACGCTATCACACGAGCCAGGTATGACAATTTTCATTTACTCACGCGCTCTTCTCAACTCCCTCCTCTAATTTACTAATTTCTTCATGTCTCTCGACCTGAGTTTCAAAATGTTGATTTTTTAATTCCATATCATAGGTAGTGTTATTAGCTTCAATTCGGAGGATGGAACACTAAAATCGGATATCACACGAGCCAGGTATGAACATTTTAATTTACTCACCCTCTATTCTCAGATCCCTCCTCAAATTTTGTAATTTCTTCATGTCTCTCGACCTGAGTTTCAAAATCTTGATTTTTTAACTCCATATCATAGCTAGTGTTGTTAGCTTCGAGTCGCATGATAGAACACTAAAATCGGATATCACACGAGCGAGGTATGAACATTTTAATTTACTCACGCGCTCTTCTCAACTCCCTCCTCAAATTTACTAATTTCTTCATGTCTCTCGACCTGAGTTTCAAAATCTTGATTTTCTAATTTCATATCATAGCTAGTGTTGTCAGCTTCGATTCGCATGTTTGAACACAAAAATACGCTATCACACGAGCCAGGTATGACAATTTTCATTTACTCACGCGCTCTTCTCAACTCCCTCCTCTAATTTACTAATTTCTTCATGTCTCTCGACCTGAGTTTCAAAATGTTGATTTTTTAATTCCATATCATACCTAGTGTTGTTAGCTTCAATTCGGAGGATGGAACACTAAAATCGGATATCACACGAGCCAGGTATGAACATTTTAATTTACTCACGCTCTCTTCTCAGATCCCTCCTCAAATTTTGTAATTTCTTCATGTCTCTCGACCTGAGTTTCAAAATCTTGATTTTCTAATTCCATATCATAGCTAGTGTTGTCAGCTTCGATTCGCATCTTTGAACAGTAAAATCCGATATCACACGAGCCAGGTATGACAACTTTAATTTACTCACGCACTCTTCTCAACTCCCTCCTCTAATTTACTAATTTCTTCATGTCTCTCGACCTGAGTTTCAAAATCTTGCTTTTTTAATTCGATATCATAGCTAGTGTTATTAGCTTCGATACGCATGATGGAACACGAAAATCGGATATCACACCAGCCAGGTATGAACATTTTAATTTACTCACTTGCTCTTCTCAACTCCCTCCTCAAATTTACTAATTTCTTCATGTCTCTCGACCTGAGTTTCAAAATCTTGATTTTCTAATTTCATATCATAGCTAGTGTTGTCAGCTTCGATTCGCATGTTTGAACACAAAAATACGCTATCACACGAGCCAGATATGACAATTTTCATTTACTCACGCGCTCTTCTCAACTCCCTCCTCTAATTTACTAATTTCTTCATGTCTCCCGATCTGAGTTTCAAAATGTTGATTTTTTAATTCCATATCATACCTAGTGTTGTTAGCTTCAATTCGGAGGATGGAACACTAAAATCGGATATCACACGAGCCAGGTATGAACATTTTAATTTACTCACGCTCTCTTCTCAGATCCCTCCTCAAATTTTGTAATTTCTTCATGTCTCTCGACCTGAGTTTCAAAATCTTGATTTTCTAATTCCATATCATAGCTAGTGTTGTTAGCTTCGATTCGCATGTTGTATGACCATTTTAATTTACTCACGCGCTGTTGTCAGCTCCCTCCTGTAATTTACTAATTTTTTCATGTCTCTCGACCTGAGTTTCAAAATCTTGATTTTCTAATTCCATATCATAGGTAGTGTTGTTAGCTTCGATTCGCATCTTTGAACAGTAAAATCCGATATCACACGAGCCAGGTATGACAATTTTAATTTCCTCACGCGATCTTCTCAACTCCCTCCTCTAATTTACTAATTTCTTCATGTCTCTCGACCTGAGTTTCAAAATCTTGATTTTTTAACTCCATATCATAGCTAGTGTTGTTAGCTTCGAGTCGCATGATAGAACTCTAAAATCGGATATCACACGAGCCAGGTATGAACATTTTAATTTACTCACGCGCTCTTCTCAACTCCCTCCTCAAATTTACTAATTTCTTCATGTCTCTCGACCTGAGTTTCAAAATCTTGATTTTCTAATTTCATATCATAGCTAGTGTTGTCAGCTTCGATTCGCATGTTTGAACACAAAAATACGCTATCACACGAGCCAGGTATGACAATTTTCATTTCCTCACGCGCTCTTCTCAACTCCCTCCTCTAATTTACTAATTTCTTCATGTCTCTCGACCTGAGTTTCAAAATGTTGATTTTTTAATTCCATATCATACCTAGTGTTGTTAGCTTCAATTCGGAGGATGGAACACTATAATCGGATATCACACGAGCCAGGTATGAACATTTTAATTTACTCACGCTCTCTTCTCAGATCCCTCCTCAAATTTTGTAATTTCTTCATGTCTCTCGACCTGAGTTTCAAAATCTTGATTTTCTAATTCCATATCATAGCTAGTGTTGTTAGCTTCGATTCGCATCTTTGAACAGTAAAATCCGATATCACACGAGCCAGGTATGACAACTTTAATTTACTCACGCACTCTTCTCAACTCCCTCCTCTAATTTACTAATTTCTTCATGTCTCTCGACCTGAGTTTCAAAATCTTGCTTTTTTAATTCGATATCATAGCTAGTGTTATTAGCTTCGATACGCAAGATGGAACACGAAAATCGGATATCACACCAGCCAGGTATGAACATTTTAATTTACTCACTTGCTCTTCTCAACTCCCTCCTCAAATTTACTAATTTCTTCATGTCTCTCGACCTGAGTTTCAAAATCTTGATTTTCTAATTTCATATCATAGCTAGTGTTGTCAGCTTCGATTCGCATGTTTGAACACAAAAATACGCTATCACACGAGCCAGGTATGACAATTTTCATTTACTCACGCACTCTTCTCAACTCCCTCCTTTAATTTACTAATTTCTTCATGTCTCTCGACCTGAGTTTCAAAATCTTGATTTTTTAATTCGATATCATAGCTAGTGTTATTAGGTTCGATTCGCATGATGGAACACGAAAATCGGATATCACACCAGCCAGGTATGAACATTTTAATTTACTCACTTGCTCTTGTCAACTCCCTCCTCAAATTTGGTAATTTCTTCATGTCTCTCGACCTGAGTTTCAAATTCTTGATTTTCTAATTCCATATAATAGGTAGTGTTGTTAGCTTCGATTCGCATGTTTGAACACTAAAATCCGATATCACACGAGCCAGGTATGACCATTTTAATTTACTCACGCGCTCTTCTCAACTCCCTCCTCTAATTTACTAATTTCTTCATGTCTCTTGACCTGAGTTTCAAAATCTTGATTTTCTAATTCCATATCATAGGTAGTGTTGTTAGCTTCGATTCGCATCTTTGAACAGTAAAATCCGATATCACACGAGCCAGGTATGACAACTTTAATTTACTCACGCACTCTTCTCAACTCCCTCCTCTAAACTACTAATTTCTTCATGTCTCTCGACCTGAGTTTCAAAATCTTGCTTTTTTAATTCGATAACATAGCTAGTGTTATTAGCTTCGATTCGCATGATGGAACACGAAAATCGGATATCACACCAGCCAGGTATGAACATTTTAATTTACTCACTTGCTCTTCTCAACTCCCTCCTCAAATTTGGTAATTTCTTCATGTCTCTCGACCTGAGTTTCAAATTCTTGATTTTCTAATTCCATATAATAGGTAGTGTTGTTAGCTTCGATTCGCATGTTTGAACACTAAAATCCGATATCACACGACCCAGGTATGACCATTTTAATTTACTCACGCGCTCTTCTCAACTCCCTCCTCTAATTTACTAATTTCTTCATGTCTCTTGACCTGAGTTTCAAAATCTTGATTTTCTAATTCCATATCATAGGTAGTGTTGTTAGCT
This sequence comes from Azolla caroliniana, assembly GCF_043228905.1. NCBI lineage: Eukaryota > Viridiplantae > Streptophyta > Polypodiopsida > Salviniales > Salviniaceae > Azolla > Azolla caroliniana. The sequence continues at coordinate 29,034 of NW_028230475.1, forward strand.
TCGATTCGCATCTTTGAACAGTAAAATCCGATATCACACGAGCCAGGTATGACAACTTTAATTTACTCACGCACTCTTCTCAACTCCCTCCTCTAATTTACTAATTTCTTCATGTCTCTCGACCTGAGTTTCAAAATCTTGCTTTTTTAATTCGATAACATAGCTAGTGTTATTAGGTTCGATTCGCATGATGGAACACGAAAATCGGATATCACACCAGCCAGGTATGAACATTTTAATTTACTCACTTGCTCTTCTCAACTCCCTCCTCAAATTTGGTAATTTCTTCATGTCTCTCGACCTGAGTTTCAAATTCTTGATTTTCTAATTCCATATAATAGGTAGTGTTGTTAGCTTCGATTCGCATGTTTGAACACTAAAATCCGATATCACACGACCCAGGTATGACCATTTTAATTTACTCACGCGCTCTTCTCAACTCCCTCCTCTAATTTACTAATTTCTTCATGTCTCTTGACCTGAGTTTCAAAATCTTGATTTTCTAATTCCATATCATAGGTAGTGTTGTTAGCTTCGATTCGCATCTTTGAACAGTAAAATCCGATATCACACGAGCCAGGTATGACAACTTTAATTTACTCACGCACTCTTCTCAACTCCCTCCTCTAATTTACTAATTTCTTCATGTCTCTCGACCTGAGTTTCAAAATCTTGCTTTTTTAACTCCATATCATAGCTAGTGTTGTTAGCTTCGAGTCGCATGATAGAACACTAAAATCGGATATCACACGAGCCAGGTATGAACATTTTAATTTACTCACGCGCTCTTCTCAACTCCCTCCTCAAATTTACTAATTTCTTCATGTCTCTCGACCTGAGTTTCAAAATCTTGATTTTCTAATTTCATATCATAGCTAGTGTTGTCAGCTTCGATTCGCATGTTTGAACACAAAAATACGCTATCACACGAGCCAGGTATGACAATTTTCATTTACTCACGCGCTCTTCTCAACTCCCTCCTCTAATTTACTAATTTCTTCATGTCTCTCGACCTGAGTTTCAAAATGTTGATTTTTTAATTCCATATCATACCTAGTGTTGTTAGCTTCAATTCGGAGGATGGAACACTAAAATCGGATATCACACGAGCCAGGTATGAACATTTTAATTTACTCACGCTCTCTTCTCAGATCCCTCCTCAAATTTTGTAATTTCTTCATGTCTCTCGACCTGAGTTTCAAAATCTTGATTTTCTAATTCCATATCATAGCTAGTGTTGTCAGCTTCGATTCGCATCTTTGAACAGTAAAATCCGATATCACACGAGCCAGGTATGACAACTTTAATTTACTCACGCACTCTTCTCAACTCCCTCCTCTAATTTACTAATTTCTTCATGTCTCTCGACCTGAGTTTCAAAATCTTGCTTTTTTAATTCGATATCATAGCTAGTGTTATTAGCTTCGATACGCATGATGGAACACGAAAATCGGATATCACACCAGCCAGGTATGAACATTTTAATTTACTCACTTGCTCTTCTCAACTCCCTCCTCAAATTTTCTAATTTCTTCATGTCTCTCGACCTGAGTTTCAAAATCTTGATTTTCTAATTTCATATCATAGCTAGTGTTGTCAGCTTCGATTCGCATGTTTGAACACAAAAATACGCTATCACACGAGCCAGATATGACAATTTTCATTTACTCACGCGCTCTTCTCAACTCCCTCCTCTAATTTACTAATTTCTTCATGTCTCCCGATCTGAGTTTCAAAATGTTGATTTTTTAATTCCATATCATACCTAGTGTTGTTAGCTTCAATTCGGAGGATGGAACACTAAAATCGGATATCACACGAGCCAGGTATGAACATTTGAATTTACTCACTTGCTCTTCTCAACTCCCTCCTCAAATTTGGTAATTTCTTCATGTCTCTCGACCTGAGTTTCAAAATCTTGATTTTCTAATTCCATATCATAGGTAGTGTTGTTAGCTTCGATTCGCATCTTTGAACAGTAAAATCCGATATCACACGAGCCAGGTATGACAACTTTAATTTACTCACGCACTCTTCTCAACTCCCTCCTCTAATTTACTAATTTCTTCATGTCTCTCGACCTGAGTTTCAAAATCTTGCTTTTTTAATTCGATATCATAGCTAGTGTTATTAGCTTCGATACGCAAGATGGAACACGAAAATCGGATATCACACCAGCCAGGTATGAACATTTTAATTTACTCACTTGCTCTTCTCAACTCCCTCCTCAAATTTACTAATTTCTTCATGTCTCTCGACCTGAGTTTCAAAATCTTGATTTTCTAATTTCATATCATAGCTAGTGTTGTCAGCTTCGATTCGCATGTTTGAACACAAAAATACGCTATCACACGAGCCAGGTATGACAATTTTCATTTACTCACGCACTCTTCTCAACTCCCTCCTTTAATTTACTAATTTCTTCATGTCTCTCGACCTGAGTTTCAAAATCTTGATTTTTTAATTCGATATCATAGCTAGTGTTATTAGGTTCGATTCGCATGATGGAACACGAAAATCGGATATCACACCAGCCAGGTATGAACATTTTAATTTACTCACTTGCTCTTGTCAACTCCCTCCTCAAATTTGGTAATTTCTTCATGTCTCTCGACCTGAGTTTCAAATTCTTGATTTTCTAATTCCATATAATAGGTAGTGTTGTTAGCTTCGATTCGCATGTTTGAACACTAAAATCCGATATCACACGAGCCAGGTATGACCATTTTAATTTACTCACGCGCTCTTCTCAACTCCCTCCTCTAATTTACTAATTTCTTCATGTCTCTTGACCTGAGTTTCAAAATCTTGATTTTCTAATTCCATATCATAGGTAGTGTTGTTAGCTTCGATTCGCATCTTTGAACAGTAAAATCCGATATCACACGAGCCAGGTATGACAACTTTAATTTACTCACGCACTCTTCTCAACTCCCTCCTCTAAACTACTAATTTCTTCATGTCTCTCGACCTGAGTTTCAAAATCTTGCTTTTTTAATTCGATAACATAGCTAGTGTTATTAGCTTCGATTCGCATGATGGAACACGAAAATCGGATATCACACCAGCCAGGTATGAACATTTTAATTTACTCACTTGCTCTTCTCAACTCCCTCCTCAAATTTGGTAATTTCTTCATGTCTCTCGACCTGAGTTTCAAATTCTTGATTTTCTAATTCCATATAATAGGTAGTGTTGTTAGCTTCGATTCGCATGTTTGAACACTAAAATCCGATATCACACGACCCAGGTATGACCATTTTAATTTACTCACGCGCTCTTCTCAACTCCCTCCTCTAATTTACTAATTTCTTCATGTCTCTTGACCTGAGTTTCAAAATCTTGATTTTCTAATTCCATATCATAGGTAGTGTTGTTAGCTTCGATTCGCATCTTTGAACAGTAAAATCCGATATCACACGAGCCAGGTATGACAACTTTAATTTACTCACGCACTCTTCTCAACTCCCTCCTCTAATTTACTAATTTCTTCATGTCTCTCGACCTGAGTTTCAAAATCTTGCTTTTTTAATTCGATAACATAGCTAGTGTTATTAGGTTCGATTCGCATGATGGAACACGAAAATCGGATATCACACCAGCCAGGTATGAACATTTTAATTTACTCACTTGCTCTTCTCAACTCCCTCCTCAAATTTGGTAATTTCTTCATGTCTCTCGACCTGAGTTTCAAATTCTTGATTTTCTAATTCCATATAATAGGTAGTGTTGTTAGCTTCGATTCGCATGTTTGAACACTAAAATCCGATATCACACGACCCAGGTATGACCATTTTAATTTACTCACGCGCTCTTCTCAACTCCCTCCTCTAATTTACTAATTTCTTCATGTCTCTTGACCTGAGTTTCAAAATCTTGATTTTCTAATTCCATATCATAGGTAGTGTTGTTAGCTTCGATTCGCATCTTTGAACAGTAAAATCCGATATCACACGAGCCAGGTATGACAACTTTAATTTACTCACGCACTCTTCTCAACTCCCTCCTCTAATTTACTAATTTCTTCATGTCTCTCGACCTGAGTTTCAAAATCTTGCTTTTTTAACTCCATATCATAGCTAGTGTTGTTAGCTTCGAGTCGCATGATAGAACACTAAAATCGGATATCACACGAGCCAGGTATGAACATTTTAATTTACTCACGCGCTCTTCTCAACTCCCTCCTCAAATTTACTAATTTCTTCATGTCTCTCGACCTGAGTTTCAAAATCTTGATTTTCTAATTTCATATCATAGCTAGTGTTGTCAGCTTCGATTCGCATGTTTGAACACAAAAATACGCTATCACACGAGCCAGGTATGACAATTTTCATTTACTCACGCGCTCTTCTCAACTCCCTCCTCTAATTTACTAATTTCTTCATGTCTCTCGACCTGAGTTTCAAAATGTTGATTTTTTAATTCCATATCATACCTAGTGTTGTTAGCTTCAATTCGGAGGATGGAACACTAAAATCGGATATCACACGAGCCAGGTATGAACATTTTAATTTACTCACGCTCTCTTCTCAGATCCCTCCTCAAATTTTGTAATTTCTTCATGTCTCTCGACCTGAGTTTCAAAATCTTGATTTTCTAATTCCATATCATAGCTAGTGTTGTCAGCTTCGATTCGCATCTTTGAACAGTAAAATCCGATATCACACGAGCCAGGTATGACAACTTTAATTTACTCACGCACTCTTCTCAACTCCCTCCTCTAATTTACTAATTTCTTCATGTCTCTCGACCTGAGTTTCAAAATCTTGCTTTTTTAATTCGATATCATAGCTAGTGTTATTAGCTTCGATACGCATGATGGAACACGAAAATCGGATATCACACCAGCCAGGTATGAACATTTTAATTTACTCACTTGCTCTTCTCAACTCCCTCCTCAAATTTTCTAATTTCTTCATGTCTCTCGACCTGAGTTTCAAAATCTTGATTTTCTAATTTCATATCATAGCTAGTGTTGTCAGCTTCGATTCGCATGTTTGAACACAAAAATACGCTATCACACGAGCCAGATATGACAATTTTCATTTACTCACGCGCTCTTCTCAACTCCCTCCTCTAATTTACTAATTTCTTCATGTCTCCCGATCTGAGTTTCAAAATGTTGATTTTTTAATTCCATATCATACCTAGTGTTGTTAGCTTCAATTCGGAGGATGGAACACTAAAATCGGATATCACACGAGCCAGGTATGAACATTTGAATTTACTCACTTGCTCTTCTCAACTCCCTCCTCAAATTTGGTAATTTCTTCATGTCTCTCGACCTGAGTTTCAAAATCTTGATTTTCTAATTCCATATCATAGGTAGTGTTGTTAGCTTCGATTCGCATCTTTGAACAGTAAAATCCGATATCACACGAGCCAGGTATGACAACTTTAATTTACTCACGCACTCTTCTCAACTCCCTCCTCTAATTTACTAATTTCTTCATGTCTCTCGACCTGAGTTTCAAAATCTTGCTTTTTTAATTCGATATCATAGCTAGTGTTATTAGCTTCGATACGCAAGATGGAACACGAAAATCGGATATCACACCAGCCAGGTATGAACATTTTAATTTACTCACTTGCTCTTCTCAACTCCCTCCTCAAATTTACTAATTTCTTCATGTCTCTCGACCTGAGTTTCAAAATCTTGATTTTCTAATTTCATATCATAGCTAGTGTTGTCAGCTTCGATTCGCATGTTTGAACACAAAAATACGCTATCACACGAGCCAGGTATGACAATTTTCATTTACTCACGCACTCTTCTCAACTCCCTCCTTTAATTTACTAATTTCTTCATGTCTCTCGACCTGAGTTTCAAAATCTTGATTTTTTAATTCGATATCATAGCTAGTGTTATTAGGTTCGATTCGCATGATGGAACACGAAAATCGGATATCACACCAGCCAGGTATGAACATTTTAATTTACTCACTTGCTCTTGTCAACTCCCTCCTCAAATTTGGTAATTTCTTCATGTCTCTCGACCTGAGTTTCAAATTCTTGATTTTCTAATTCCATATAATAGGTAGTGTTGTTAGCTTCGATTCGCATGTTTGAACACTAAAATCCGATATCACACGAGCCAGGTATGACCATTTTAATTTACTCACGCGCTCTTCTCAACTCCCTCCTCGAATTTACTAATTTCTTCATGTCTCTTGACCTGAGTTTCAAAATCTTGATTTTCTAATTCCATATCATAGGTAGTGTTGTTAGCTTCGATTCGCATCTTTGAACAGTAAAATCCGATATCACACGAGCCACGTATGACAACTTTAATTTACTCACGCACTCTTCTCAACTCCCTCCTCTAAACTACTAATTTCTTCATGTCTCTCGACCTGAGTTTCAAAATCTTGCTTTTTTAATTCGATAACATAGCTAGTGTTATTAGCTTCGATTCGCATGATGGAACACGAAAATCGGATATCACACCAGCCAGGTATGAACATTTTAATTTACTCACTTGCTCTTCTCAACTCCCTCCTCAAATTTGGTAATTTCTTCATGTCTCTCGACCTGAGTTTCAAATTCTTGATTTTCTAATTCCATATAATAGGTAGTGTTGTTAGCTTCGATTCGCATGTTTGAACACTAAAATCCGATATCACACGACCCAGGTATGACCATTTTAATTTACTCACGCGCTCTTCTCAACTCCCTCCTCTAATTTACTAATTTCTTCATGTCTCTTGACCTGAGTTTCAAAATCTTGATTTTCTAATTCCATATCATAGGTAGTGTTGTTAGCTTCGATTCGCATCTTTGAACAGTAAAATCCGATATCACACGAGCCAGGTATGACAACTTTAATTTACTCACGCACTCTTCTCAACTCCCTCCTCTAATTTACTAATTTCTTCATGTCTCTCGACCTGAGTTTCAAAATCTTGCTTTTTTAATTCGATAACATAGCTAGTGTTATTAGGTTCGATTCGCATGATGGAACACGAAAATCGGATATCACACCAGCCAGGTATGAACATTTTAATTTACTCACTTGCTCTTCTCAACTCCCTCCTCAAATTTGGTAATTTCTTCATGTCTCTCGACCTGAGTTTCAAATTCTTGATTTTCTAATTCCATATAATAGGTAGTGTTGTTAGCTTCGATTCGCATGTTTGAACACTAAAATCCGATATCACACGACCCAGGTATGACCATTTTAATTTACTCACGCGCTCTTCTCAACTCCCTCCTCTAATTTACTAATTTCTTCATGTCTCTTGACCTGAGTTTCAAAATCTTGATTTTCTAATTCCATATCATAGGTAGTGTTGTTAGCTTCGATTCGCATCTTTGAACAGTAAAATCCGATATCACACGAGCCAGGTATGACAACTTTAATTTACTCACGCACTCTTCTCAACTCCCTCCTCTAATTTACTAATTTCTTCATGTCTCTCGACCTGAGTTTCAAAATCTTGCTTTTTTAACTCCATATCATAGCTAGTGTTGTTAGCTTCGAGTCGCATGATAGAACACTAAAATCGGATATCACACGAGCCAGGTATGAACATTTTAATTTACTCACGCGCTCTTCTCAACTCCCTCCTCAAATTTACTAATTTCTTCATGTCTCTCGACCTGAGTTTCAAAATCTTGATTTTCTAATTTCATATCATAGCTAGTGTTGTCAGCTTCGATTCGCATGTTTGAACACAAAAATACGCTATCACACGAGCCAGGTATGACAATTTTCATTTACTCACGCGCTCTTCTCAACTCCCTCCTCTAATTTACTAATTTCTTCATGTCTCTCGACCTGAGTTTCAAAATGTTGATTTTTTAATTCCATATCATACCTAGTGTTGTTAGCTTCAATTCGGAGGATGGAACACTAAAATCGGATATCACACGAGCCAGGTATGAACATTTTAATTTACTCACGCTCTCTTCTCAGATCCCTCCTCAAATTTTGTAATTTCTTCATGTCTCTCGACCTGAGTTTCAAAATCTTGATTTTCTAATTCCATATCATAGCTAGTGTTGTCAGCTTCGATTCGCATCTTTGAACAGTAAAATCCGATATCACACGAGCCAGGTATGACAACTTTAATTTACTCACGCACTCTTCTCAACTCCCTCCTCTAATTTACTAATTTCTTCATGTCTCTCGACCTGAGTTTCAAAATCTTGCTTTTTTAATTCGATATCATAGCTAGTGTTATTAGCTTCGATACGCATGATGGAACACGAAAATCGGATATCACACCAGCCAGGTATGAACATTTTAATTTACTCACTTGCTCTTCTCAACTCCCTCCTCAAATTTTCTAATTTCTTCATGTCTCTCGACCTGAGTTTCAAAATCTTGATTTTCTAATTTCATATCATAGCTAGTGTTGTCAGCTTCGATTCGCATGTTTGAACACAAAAATACGCTATCACACGAGCCAGATATGACAATTTTCATTTACTCACGCGCTCTTCTCAACTCCCTCCCCTAATTTACTAATTTCTTCATGTCTCCCGATCTGAGTTTCAAAATGTTGATTTTTTAATTCCATATCATACCTAGTGTTGTTAGCTTCAATTCGGAGGATGGAACACTAAAATCGGATATCACACGAGCCAGGTATGAACATTTTAATTTACACACGCTCTCTTCTCAGATCCCTCCTCAAATTTTGTAATTTCTTCATGTCTCTCGACCTGAGTTTCAAAATCTTGATTTTCTAATTCCATATCATAGCTAGTGTTGTTAGCTTCGATTCGCATGTTGTATGACCATTTTAATTTACTCACGCGCTGTTGTCAGCTCCCTCCTGTAATTTACTAATTTTTTCATGTCTCTCGACCTGAGTTTCAAAATCTTGATTTTCTAATTCCATATCATAGGTAGTGTTGTTAGCTTCGATTCGCATCTTTGAACAGTAAAATCCGATATCACACGAGCCAGGTATGACAATTTTAATTTCCTCACGCGATCTTCTCAACTCCCTCCTCTAATTTACTAATTTCTTCATGTCTCTCGACCTGAGTTTCAAAATCTTGATTTTTTAACTCCATATCATAGCTAGTGTTGTTAGCTTCGAGTCGCATGATAGAACTCTAAAATCGGATATCACACGAGCCAGGTATGAACATTTTAATTTACTCACGCGCTCTTCTCAACTCCCTCCTCAAATTTACTAATTTCTTCATGTCTCTCGACCTGAGTTTCAAAATCTTGATTTTCTAATTCCATATCATAGGTAGTGTTGTTAGCTTCGATTCGCATCTTTGAACAGTAAAATCCGATATCACACGAGCCAGGTATGACAACTTTAATTTACTCACGCACTCTTCTCAACTCCCTCCTCTAATTTACTAATTTCTTCATGTCTCTCGACCTGAGTTTCAAAATCTTGCTTTTTTAATTCGATATCATAGCTAGTGTTATTAGCTTCGATACGCAAGATGGAACACGAAAATCGGATATCACACCAGCCAGGTATGAACATTTTAATTTACTCACTTGCTCTTCTCAACTCCCACCTCAAATTTACTAATTTCTTCATGTCTCTCGACCTGAGTTTCAAAATCTTGATTTTCTAATTCCATATCATAGCTAGTGTTGTCAGCTTCGATTCGCATCTTTGAACAGTAAAATCCGATATCACACGAGCCAGGTATGACAATTTTCATTTACTCACGCACTCTTCTCAACTCCCTCCTTTAATTTACTAATTTCTTCATGTCTCTCGACCTGAGTTTCAAAATCTTGATTTTTTAATTCGATATCATAGCTAGTGTTATTAGGTTCGATTCGCATGATGGAACACGAAAATCGGATATCACACCAGCCAGGTATGAACATTTTAATTTACTCACTTGCTCTTCTCAACTCCCTCCTCAAATTTGGTAATTTCTTCATGTCTCTCGACCTGAGTTTCAAATTCTTGATTTTCTAATTCCATATAATAGGTAGTGTTGTTAGCTTCGATTCGCATGTTTGAACACTAAAATCCGATATCACACGAGCCAGGTATGACCATTTTAATTTACTCACGCGCTCTTCTCAACTCCCTCCTCTAATTTACTAATTTCTTCATGTCTCTTGACCTGAGTTTCAAAATCTTGATTTTCTAATTCCATATCATAGGTAGTGTTGTTAGCTTCGAATCGCATCTTTGAACAGTAAAATCCGATATCACACGAGCCAGGTATGACAACTTTAATTTACTCACGCACTCTTCTCAACTCCCTCCTCTAATTTATTAATTTCTTCATGTCTCTCGACCTGAGTTTCAAAATCTTGCTTTTTTAATTCGATAACATAGCTAGTGTTATTAGCTTCGATTCGCATGATGGAACACGAAAATCGGATATCACACCAGCCAGGTATGAACATTTTAATTTACTCACTTGCTCTTCTCAACTCCCTCCTCAAATTTGGTAATTTCTTCATGTCTCTCGACCTGAGTTTCAAATTCTTGATTTTCTAATTCCATATAATAGCTAGTGTTGTTAGCTTCGATTCGCATGTTTGAACACTAAAATCCGATATCACACGACCCAGGTATGACCATTTTAATTTACTCACGCGCTCTTCTCAACTCCCTCCTCTAATTTACTAATTTCTTCATGTCTCTCGACCTGAGTTTCAAAATCTTGATTTTCTAATTCCATATCATAGGTAGTGTTGTTAGCTTCGATTCGCATCTTTGAACAGTAAAATCCGATATCACACGAGCCAGGTATGACAATGTTAATTTCCTCACGCGATCTTCTCAGATCCCTCCTCTAATTTACTAATTTCTTCATGTCTCTCGACCTGAGTTTCAAAATCTTGATTTTCTAATTCCATATCATAGCTAGTGTTGTTAGCTTCGATTCGCATGTTGTATGAACATTTTAATTTACTCACGCGCTGTTGTCAGCTCCCTCCTGTAATTTACTAATTTTTACATGTCTCGCGACCTGAGTTTCAAAATCTTGATTTTCTAATTCCATATCATAGGTAGTGTTGTTAGCTTCGATTCGCATGTTTCAACACAAAAATCCGATATCACACGAGCCAGGTATGACAATTTTAATTTCCTCACGCGATCTTCTCAACTCCCTCCTCTAATTTACTAATTTCTTCATGTCTCTCGACCTGAGTTTCAAAATCTTGATTTTTTAACTCCATATCATAGCTAGTGTCGTTAGCTTCGAGTCGCATGATAGAACTCTAAAATCGGATATCACACGAGCCAGGTATGAACATTTTAATTTACTCACGCGCTCTTCTCAACTCCCTCCTCAAATTTACTAATTTCTTCATGTCTCTCGACCTGAGTTTCAAAATCTTGATTTTCTAATTTCATATCATAGCTAGTGTTGTCAGCTTCGATTCGCATGTTTGAACACAAAAATACGCTATCACACGAGCCAGGTATGACAATTTTCATTTACTCACGCGCTCTTCTCAACTCCCTCCTCTAATTTACTAATTTCTTCATGTCTCTCGACCTGAGTTTCAAAATCTTGATTTTTTAACTCCATATCATAGCTAGTGTTGTTAGCTTCGAGTCGCATGATAGAACACTAAAATCGGATATCACACGAGCCAGGTATGAACATTTTAATTTACTCACGCGCTCTTCTCAACTCCCTCCTCAAATTTACTAATTTCTTCATGTCTCTCGACCTGAGTTTCAAAATCTTGATTTTCTAATTTCATATCATAGCTAGTGTTGTCAGCTTCGATTCGCATGTTTGAACACAAAAATACGCTATCACACGAGCCAGGTATGACAATTTTCATTTACTCACGCGCTCTTCTCAACTCCCTCCTCTAATTTACTAATTTCTTCATGTCTCTCGACCTAAGTTTAGGGTTTAGGGTAGGGTTTAGGGTTTAGGGTTTAGGGTTCTCGCATCTTTGAACAGTAAAATCCGATATCACACGAGCCAGGTATGACAATGTTAATTTCCTCACGCGATCTTCTCAACTCCCTCCTCTAATTTACTAATTTATTCATGTCTCTCGACCTGAGTTTCAAAATATTGATTATTTAATTCCATATCATACCTAGTGTTGTTAGCTTCAATTCGGAGGATGGAACACTAAAATCGGATATCACACGAGCCAGGTATGAAGATTTTAATTTACTCACGCTCTCTTCTCAGATCCCTCCTCAAATTTTGTAATTTCTTCATGTCTCTCGACCTGAGTTTCAAAATCTTGATTTTCTAATTCCATATCATAGGTAGTGTTGTTAGCTTCGATTCGCATCTTTGAACAGTAAAATCCGATATCACACGAGCCAGGTATGACTACTTTAATTTACTCACGCACTCTTCTCAACTCCCTCCTCTAATTTACTAATTTCTTCATGTCTCTCGACCTGAGTTTCAAAATCTTGATTTTTTAATTTGATATCATAGCTAGTGTTATTAGCTTCGATTCGCATGATGGAACACGAAAATCGGATATCACACCAGCCAGGTATGAACATTTTAATTTACTCACTTGCTCTTCTCAACTCCCTCCTCAAATTTGGTAATTTCTTCATGTCTCTCGACCTGAGTTTCAAAATCTTGATTTTCTAATTCCATATAATAGGTAGTGTTGTTAGCTTCGATTCGCATGTTTGAACACTAAAATCCGATATCACACGACCCAGGTATGACCATTTTAATTTACTCACGCGCTCTTCTCAACTCCCTCCTCTAATTTACTAATTTCTTCATGTCTCTTGACCTGAGTTTCAAAATCTTGATTTTCTAATTCCATATCATAGGTAGTGTTATTAGCTTCGATTCGCATCTTTGAACAGTAAAATCCGATATCACACGAGCCAGGTATGACAATGTTAATTTCCTCACGCGATCTTCTCAACTCCCTCCTCTAATTTACTAATTTCTTCATGTCTCTCGACCTGAGTTTCAAAATCTTGATTTTTTAACTCCATATCATAGCTAGTGTTGTTAGCTTCGAGTCGCATGATAGAACACTAAAATCGGATATCACACGAGCCAGGTATGAACATTTTAATTTACTCACGAGCTCTTCTCAACTCCCTCCTCAAATTTACTAATTTCTTCATGTCTCTCGACCTGAGTTTCAAAATCTTGATTTTCTAATTTCATATCATAGCTAGTGTTGTCAGCTTCGATTCGCATGTTTGAACACAAGAATACGCTATCACACGAGCCAGGTATGACAATTTTCATTTACTCACGCGCTCTTCTCAACTCCCTCCTCTAATTTACTAATTTCTTCATGTCTCTCGACCTGAGTTTCAAAATGTTGATTTTTTAATTCCATATCATACCTAGTGTTGTTAGCTTCAATTCGGAGGATGGAACACTAAAATCGGATATCACACGAGCCAGGTATGAACATTTTAATTTACTCACACTCTCTTCTCAGATCCCTCCTCAAATTTTGTAATTTCTTCATGTCTCTCGACCTGAGTTTCAAAATCTTGATTTTCTAATTCCATATCATAGGTAGTGTTGTTAGCTTCGATTCGCATCTTTGAACAGTAAAATCCGATATCACACGAGCCAGGTATGACAACTTTAATTTACTCACGCACTCTTCTCAACTCCCTCCTCTAATTTACTAATTTCTTCATGTCTCTCGACCTGAGTTTCAAAATCTTGATTTTTTAATTCGATATCATAGCTAGTGTTATTAGCTTCGATTCGCATGATGGAACACGAAAATCGGATATCACACCAGCCAGGTATGAACATTTTAATTTACTCACTTGCTCTTCTCAACTCCCTCCTCAAATTTGGTAATTTCTTCATGTCTCTCGACCTGAGTTTCAAATTCTTGATTTTCTAATTCCATATAATAGCTAGTGTTATTAGCTTCGATTCGCATGGTGGAACACTAAAATCGAATATCACACGACCCAGGTATGAACATTTTAATTTACTCACGTGCTCTTCTCAACTCCCTCCTCTAATTTATTAATTTATTCATGTCTCGCGACCTGAGTTTCAAAATCTTGATTTTCTAATTCCATATCATAGCTAGTGTTGTTAGCATCGATTCGCATGATGGAACACTAAAATCGGATATCCACGAGCCAGGTATGAACATTTTAATTTACTCACGCGCTCTTCTCAACTCCCTCCTCAAATTTACTAATTTCTTCATGTCTCTCGACCTGAGTTTCAAAATCTTGATTTTTTAATTCCATATCATAGCTAGTGTTATGAGCTTCGATTCGCATGATTGGAACACTAAAATCGGATATCACACGAGCCAGTTATGAACATTTTAATTTACTCACGCGCTCTTCTCAACTCCCTCCTCTAATTTGCTAATTTCTTCATGTCTCTCGACCTGAGTTTCAAAATCTTGATTTTCTAATTCCATATCATAGCTAGTGTTGTTAGCTTCGATTCGCATGTTGTATGAACATTTTAATTTACTCACGCGCTGTTGTCAGCTCCCTCCTGTAATTTACTAATTTTTTCATGTCTCGCGACCTGAGTTTCAAAATCTTGATTTTCTAATTCCATATCATAGGTAGTGTTGTTAGCTTCGATTCGCATGTTTCAACACAAAAATCCGATATCACACGAGCCAGGTATGACAATTTTAATTTCCTCACGCGATCTTCTCAACTCCCTCCTCTAATTTACTAATTTCTTCATGTCTCTCGACCTGAGTTTCAAAATCTTGATTTTTTAACTCCATATCATAGCTAGTGTTGTTAGCTTCGAGTCGCATGATAGAACTCTAAAATCGGATATCACACGAGCCAGGTATGAACATTTTAATTTACTCACGCGCTCTTCTCAACTCCCTCCTCAAATTTACTAATTTCTTCATGTCTCTCGACCTGAGTTTCAAAATCTTGATTTTCTAATTTCATATCATAGCTAGTGTTGTCAGCTTCGATTCGCATGTTTGAACACAAAAATACGCTATCACACGAGCCAGGTATGACAATTTTCATTTACTCACGCGCTCTTCTCAACTCCCTCCTCTAATTTACTAATTTCTTCATGTCTCTCGACCTAAGTTTAGGGTTTAGGGTAGGGTTTAGGGTTTAGGGTTTAGGGTTCTCGCATCTTTGAACAGTAAAATCCGATATCACACGAGCCAGGTATGACAATGTTAATTTCCTCACGCGATCTTCTCAACTCCCTCCTCAAATTTTGTAATTTCTTCATGTCTCTCGACCTGAGTTTCAAAATGTTGATTATTTAATTCCATATCATACCTAGTGTTGTTAGCTTCAATTCGGAGGATGGAACACTAAAATCGGATATCACACGAGCCAGGTATGAACATTTTAATTTACTCACGCTCTCTTCTCAGATCCCTCCTCAAATTTTGTAATTTCTTCATGTCTCTCGACCTGAGTTTCAAAATCTTGATTTTTTAACTCCATATCATAGCTAGTGTTGTCAGCTTCGATTCGCATCTTTGAACAGTAAAATCCGATATCACACGAGCCAGGTATGACAACTTTAATTTACTCACGCACTCTTCTCAACTCCCTCCTCTAATTTACTAATTTCTTCATGTCTCTCGACCTGAGTTTCAAAATCTTGCTTTTTTAATTCGATATCATAGCTAGTGTTATTAGCTTCGATACGCATGATGGAACACGAAAATCGGATATCACACCAGCCAGGTATGAACATTTTAATTTACTCACGAGCTCTTCTCAACTCCCTCCTCAAATTTACTAATTTCTTCATGTCTCTCGACCTGAGTTTCAAAATCTTGATTTTCTAATTTCATATCATAGCTAGTGTTGTCAGCTTCGATTCGCATGTTTGAACACAAAAATACGCTATCACACGAGCCAGGTATGACAATTTTCATTTACTCACGCGCTCTTCTCAACTCCCTCCTCTAATTTACTAATTTCTTCATGTCTCTCGACCTGAGTTTCAAAATGTTGATTTTTTAATTCCATATCATACCTAGTGTTGTTAGCTTCAATTCGGAGGATGGAACACTAAAATCGGATATCACACGAGCCAGGTATGAACATTTTAATTTACTCACGCTCTCTTCTCAGATCCCTCCTCAAATTTGCTAATTTCTTCATGTCTCTCGACCTGAGTTTCAAAATCTTCATTTTCTAATTCCATATCATAGCTAGTGTTGTTAGCTTCGATTCGCATCTTTGAACACTAAAATCCGATATCACATGAGCCAGGTATGAACACTTTAATTTACTCACGCGCTCTTCTCAACTCCCTCCTCTAATTTGCTAATTTGTTCATGTCTCTCGACCTGAGTTTCAAAATCTTGATTTTCTAATTCCATATCATAGGTAGTGTTGTTAGCTTCGATTCGCATCTTTGAACAGTAAAATCCGATATCACACGAGCCAGGTATGACAACTTTAATTTACTCACGCACTCTTCTCAACCCCCTCCTCTAATTTACTAATTTCTTCATGTCTCTCGACCTGAGTTTCAAAATCTTGCTTTTTTAATTCGATATCATAGCTAGTGTTATTAGCTTCGATTCGCATGATGGAACACGAAAATCGGATATCACACCAGCCAGGTATGAACATTTTAATTTACTCACTTGCTCTTCTCAACTCCCTCCTCAAATTTGGTAATTTCTTCATGTCTCTCGACCTGAGTTTCAAATTCTTGATTTTCTAATTCCATATAATAGGTAGTGTTGTTAGCTTCGATTTGCATGTTTGAACACTAAAATCCGATATCACACGAGCCAGGTA
This sequence comes from Azolla caroliniana, assembly GCF_043228905.1. Classification (NCBI taxonomy): domain Eukaryota; kingdom Viridiplantae; phylum Streptophyta; class Polypodiopsida; order Salviniales; family Salviniaceae; genus Azolla; species Azolla caroliniana. The sequence goes on from NW_028230475.1 coordinate 45,695, forward strand.
TGACCATTTTAATTTACTCACGCGCTCTTCTCAACTCCCTCCTCTACTTTACTAATTTCATCATGTCTCTTGACCTGAGTTTCAAAATCTTGATTTTCTAATTCCATATCATAGGTAGTGTTGTTAGCTTCGATTCGCATCTTTGAACAGTAAAATCCGATATCACACGAGCCAGGTATGACAACTTTAATTTACTCACGCACTCTTCTCAACTCCCTCCTCTAATTTACTAATTTCTTCATGTCTCTCGACCTGAGTTTCAAAATCATGCTTTTTTAATTCGATATCATAGCTAGTGTTATTAGCTTCGATTCGCATGATGGAACACGAAAATCGGATATCACACCAGCCAGGTATGAACATTTTAATTTACTCACTTGCTCTTCTCAACTCCCTCCTCAAATTTGGTAATTTCTTCATGTCTCTCGACCTGAGTTTCAAAATCTTGATTTTCTAATTCCATATCATAGCTAGTGTTGTTAGCTTCGATTCGCATGTTTGAACACTAAAATCCGATATCACACGACCCAGGTATGACCATTTTAATTTACTCACGCGCTCTTCTCAACTCCCTCCTCTAATTTCCTAATTTCTTCATGTCTCTTGACCTGAGTTTCAAAATCTTGATTTTCTAATTCCATATCATAGGTAGTGTTATTAGTTTCGATTCGCATCTTTGAACAGTAAAATCCGATATCACACGAGCCAGGTATGACAATGTTAATTTCCTCACGCGATCTTCTCAACTCCCTCCTCTAATTTACTAATTTCTTCATGTCTCTCGACCTGAGTTTCAAAATCTTGATTTTTTAACTCCATATCATAGCTAGTGTTGTTAGCTTCGAGTCGCATGATAGAACACTAAAATCGGATATCACACGAGCCAGGTATGAACATTTTAATTTACTCACGAGCTCTTCTCAACTCCCTCCTCAAATTTACTAATTTCTTCATGTCTCTCGACCTGAGTTTCAAAATCTTGATTTTCTAATTTCATATCATAGCTAGTGTTGTCAGCTTCGATTCGCATGTTTGAACACAAAAATACGCTATCACACGAGCCAGGTATGACAATTTTCATTTACTCACGCGCTCTTCTCAACTCCCTCCTCTAATTTACTAATTTCTTCATGTCTCTCGACCTGAGTTTCAAAATGTTGATTTTTTAATTCCATATCATACCTAGTGTTGTTAGCTTCAATTCGGAGGATGGAACACTAAAATCGGATATCACACGAGCCAGGTATGAACATTTTAATTTACTCACGCTCTCTTCTCAGATCCCTCCTCAAATTTTGTAATTTCTTCATGTCTCTCGACCTGAGTTTCAAAATCTTGATTTTCTAATTCCATATCATAGGTAGTGTTGTTAGCTTCGATTCGCATCTTTGAACAGTAAAATCCGATATCACACGACCCAGGTATGAACATTTTAATTTACTCACGTGCTCTTCTCAACTCCCTCCTCTAATTTATTAATTTATTCATGTCTCGCGACCTGAGTTTCAAAATCTTGATTTTCTAATTCCATATCATAGCTAGTGTTGTTAGCATCGATTCGCATGATGGAACACTAAAATCGGATATCACACGAGCCAGGTATGAACATTTTAATTTACTCACGCGCTCTTCTCAACTCCCTCCTCAAATTTACTAATTTCTTCATGTCTCTCGACCTGAGTTTCAAAATCTTGATTTTCTAATTCCATATCATAGCTAGTGTTGTTAGCTTCGATTCGCATCTTTGGACACTAAAATCTGATATCACACGAGCCAGGTACGAACATTTTAATTTACTCACGCGCCCTTCTCAACTCCCTCCTCTAATTTGCTAATTTCTTCATGTCTCTCGACCTGAGTGTCAAAATCTTGATTTTCTAATTCCATATCATAGGTAGTGTTGTTAGCTTCGATTCGCATGTTTGAACACAAAAATCCGATATCACACGAGCCAGGTATGACAATTTTAATTACTCACGCAATCTTCTCAACTCCCTCCTCTGATTTACTAATTTCATCATGTCTCTCGACCTGAGTTTCAAAATCTTGATTTTCTAATTCCATATCATAGCTAGTGTTATTAGTTTCGATTCGCATGATGGAACACTAAAATCGAATATCACACATCCCAGGTATGAACATTTTAATTTACTCACGTGCTCTTCTCAACACCCTCCTCTTATTTACTAATTTATTCATGTCTTGCGACCTGAGTTTCAAAATCTTGACTTTTTAATTCCATATCATAGCTAGTGTTATTAGCTGCGATTCGCATGATTTGAACACTAAAATCGAATATCACACGACCCAGGTATGAACATTTTAATTTACTCACGTGCTCTTCTCAACTCCCTCCTCTAATTTATTAATTTATTCATGTCTCACTACCTGAGTTTCAAAATCTTGATTTTCTAATTCCATATCATAGCTAGTGTTGTTAGCATCGATTCGCATGGTGGAACACTAAAATCGGATATCACACGAGCCAGGTATAAACATTTTAATTTACTCACGCGCTCTTCTGAACTCCCTCCTCAAATTTACTAATTTCTTCATGTCTCTCGACCTGAGTTTCGAAATCTTGATTTTCTAATTCCATATCATAGCTAGTGTTGTTAGCTTCGATTCGCATCTTTGAACACTAAAATCGGATATCACACGAGCCAGTTACGAACATTTTAATTTACTCACGCGCTCTTCTCAACTCCCTCCTCTAATTTACTAATTTCTTTTTAATTTACTCACGCGCTCTTCTCAACTCCCTCCTCTGATTTACTAATTTTATCATGTCTCTCGACCTGAGTTTCAAAATCTTGATTTTCTAATTCCATATTATAGCTAGTGTTGTTAGCTTCGATTTGCATCTTTGAACACTAAAATCCGATATAACACGAGCCAGGTACGAACATTTTAATTTACTCACGCGCTCTTCTCAAATCCCTCCTCTAATTTGCTAATTTCTTCATGTCTCTCGACCTGAGTGTCAAAATCTTGATTTTTTAATTCCATATTATAGCTAGTGTTGTTAGCTTCGATTCGCATGTTTGAACACTAAAATCCGATATCACACAAGCCAGGTATGACAATTTTAATTTACTCACGCGCTCTTCTTAACTCCCTCCTCTAATTTACTAATTTCTTCATGTCTCTCGACCTGAGTTTCAAAATCTTGATTTTCTAATTCCATATCATTGCTAGTGTTGTTAGCTTCGATTCGCATCTTTGAACACTAAAATCCGATATCACACGAGCCAGTTATGAACATTTTAATTTACTCACGCGCTCTTCTCAACTCCCTCCTCTAATTTGCTAATTTCTTCATGTCTCTCGACCTGAGTTTCAAAATCTTGATTTTCTAATTCCATATCATAGCTAGTGTTGTTAGCTTCGATTCGCATGTTTGAACACTAAAATCCGATATCACACAAGCCAGGTATGACAATTTTAATTTACTCACGCGCTCTTCTTAACTCCCTCCTCTAATTTACTAATTTCTTCATGTCTCTTGACCTGAGTTTCAAAATCTTGATTTTCTAATTCCATATCATTGCTAGTGTTGTTAGCTTCGATTCACATCTTTGAACACTAGAATCCGATATCACACGAGCCAGGTATGACAACTTTAATTTACTCACGCGCTCTTCTCAACTCCCTTCTCAAATTTGGTAATTTCTTCATGTCTCTCGACCTGAGTTTCAAAATCTTGATTTTCTAATTCCATATCATAGCTAGTGTTGTTAGCTTCGATTCGCATGTTTGAACACTAAAGTCCGATATCACACAAGCCAGGTATGACAATTTTAATTTACTCACGCGCTCTTCTCAACTCCCTCCTCTAATTTACTTATTTCTTCATGTCTCTCGACCTGAGTTTCAAAATCTTTATTTTCTAATTCCATATCATAGCTAGTGTTGTTAGCTTCGATTCGCATCTTTGAACACTAAAAGCCGGTATCACACGAGCCAGGTATGACAACTTTAATTTACTCACGCGCTCTTCTCAACTCCCTCCTCAAATTTGGTAATTTCTTCATGTCTCTCGACCTGAGTTTCAAAATCTGGCCCTCCCCTCCCCACCCACCATCCAACCTCGCCCTCATAGGAACTTTAGAACTGCACTACACAATCTCAAAAAAAATGAAGACATAGTTATTAAACCCGCGGATAAAAATCTAGGCACGTGCATTCTCTCTAAGGATTGGTACCTTAACGAATGCCTTAGACAGCTCAACGACAAAAACACTTATACCCCCGTCAAAGACGTCCCCCTAGAAACTCTCCACAGTCGACTTGAACACCTATGTCTGTAAGCTTCCCCCCACCTCTCCAATGAGGAAATTAGATTCCTCCTTCAGAAACCCAAACATGGTTTCAGGATATGTTGTTTCTACATCATCCCCAAAATCCACAAGCCCATTGTTGTAGGACGCCCTATTTGCGCCTACAACAATTATGTTTTCGAAAGAGCCTCTAAATGGCTACACCATCTACTACATCCTGTCTTATTGTCTAAAAAACAACACCTCAAAGACTCCTTAACACTTGTTAAGGACCTAGCACACCACACCTTCCCCAAAACTTGCACGTTGTTTTCTTTTGACGTAGTGTCACTATATCCCAGTATACCTACCACGGAAGGTCTATTGGTTTTTAAAAAATCTATTTCACATCATTTCCCACCACACAAAACCAAAATCATTATGAGTGTTGCCGAACTAATACTTAGAAACAATTTTCTCTCCTTTAATAATGCTTTTTGGTTACAAATTAAAGGCACCGCGATGGGTAGTAATTTTGCGGTTGTTTACGCTTGCTTGTTTCTTTCGCAGCTAGAGGACGACAACCTAGCTTTCCAAACACCGCAACTACTCTACTACAAACGCTACATTGATGATGCCATAGGAGTTTGGGAAGGTTCCCCCGATACACTTCACACCTTCTTACACCAATACGGCGTGCCTCTACAACAACACATCCGTATTGAATCAACAACCTCCCCTAAAGAGATCACCATCCTGGACGTCGTCTTCTTCAAAGGCCCATACTTTAACGAATTCGGCATCCTCGACACCACATGCCACCAAAAACCTCTCAATGCCTACATGTACCTCCCGTGGAAATCCTCGCACCCCATAGCACACAAAAAGGGCTTCATCACGGGCGAACTAAAACGGTATGCTATTCGGGAGAGCTCGGAAAATGGCTACATGGAACTACGCAAAAAGTTCTACGACCGCCTAAGAGCTAGGGGCTACCCATCGAAGTTCCTACTCAAGTGTTTTTCGACCGTCCCCTACTCCATACGAAACCAACTACTCTCTAACCAACCCAACAACAAAAAACCTCCACCCATTGTTTTTAAGCTTCGATACTCCCCTTGTATCAAAAAACTCCCTCCTCTAATTTACTAATTTCTTCATGTCTCGCGACCTGGGTTTCAAAATCTTGATTTTCTAATTCCATATTATAGCTAGTGTTATTAGCTTCTATTCGCATGATGTAACACTAAAATCGGATATCACACGAGCCAGGTATGATAATTTTAATTTACTCACTTGCTCTTCTCAACTCCCTCCTCAAATTTACTAATTTCTCCATGTCTCTCGACCTGAGTTTCAAAAACTTGATTTTTTAATTCCATATCATAGCTAGTGTTGTTAGCTTCGATTCGCATCTTTGAACACTAAAATCCGATATCACACGAGCCAGGTATGACAACTTTAATTTACTCACGCGCTCTACTCAACTCCCTTCTCTAATTTACTAATTTCTTCATGTCTCTCGACCTGAGTTTCAAAATCTGGATTATTTAATTCCATATCATAGCTAGTGTTATTAGCTTCGATTCGCATGATGGAACACTAAAATCGGATATCACACGAGCCAGTTATGAACATTTTAATTTACTCACGCGCTCTTCTCAACTCCCTCCTCTAATTTACTAATTTCTTCATGTCTCTCGACCTGAGTTTCAAAATCTGGATTTTTTAATTCCATATCATAGCTAGTGTTGTTAGCTTCGATTCGCATGTTTGAACACTAAAATCCGATATCACTCGAGCCAGGTATGACAATTTTAATTTACTCACGCGCTCTTCTCAACTCCCTCCTCTAATTTACTACTTTCTTCATGTCTCTCGACCTGAGTTTCAAAATCTTGATTTTTTAATTCCATATCATAGCTAGTGTTATTAGCTGCGATTCGCATGATTGGAACACTAAAATCCGATATCACACGAGCCAGTTATGAACATTTTAATTTACTCACGCGCTCTTCTCAACTCCCTCCTCAAATTTGCTAATTTCTTCATGTCTCTCGACCTGAGTTTCAAAATCTTGATTTTTTAATTCCATATCATAGCTAGTGTTATTAGCTTCGATTCACATGATGGAACACTAAAATCGGATATCACACGAGGCAGTTATGAACATTTTAATTTACTCACGCGCTCTTCTCAACTCCCTCCTCTAATTTACTAATTTCTTCATGTCTCTCGACCTAAGTTTCAAAATCTTGATTTTTTAACTCCATATCATAGCTAGTGTTGTTAGCTTCGATTCGCATGTTTGAACACTAAAATCCGATATCACTCGAGCTAGGTATGACAATTTGAATTTACTCACGCGCTCTTCTCAACTCCCTCCTCTAATTTACTAATTTCTTCATGTCTCTCGACCTGAGTTTCAAAATCTTGATTTTTTAAATCCATATCATAGCTAGTGTTATTAGCTGCGATTCGCACGAGTTGAACACTAAAATCCGAGATCACACCAGCCAGTTATGAACATTTTAATTTACTCACGCGCTCTTCTCAACTCCCTCCTCAAATTTGGTAATTTCTTCATGTCTCTCGACCTGAGTTTCAAAATCTTGATTATTTAATTCCATATCAGAGCTAGTGTTGTTAGCTTCGATTCGCATCTTTGAACACTAAAATCCGATATCACACGAGCCAGGTATGACAACTTTAATTTACTCACGCGCTCTTCTCAACTCCCTCCTCAAATTTGGTAATTTCTTCATGTCTCTCGACCTAAGTTTAAAAATCTGGATTATTTAATTCCATATCAGAGCTAGTGTTGTTAGCTTCGATTCGCATCTTTGAACACTAAAATCCGATATCACACGAGCCAGGTATGACAACTTTAATTTACTCACGCGCTCTTCTCAACTCCCTCCTCAAATTTGGTAATTTCTTCATGTCTCTCGACCTAAGTTTAAAAATCTGGATTTTTTAATTCCATATCATAGCTAGTGTTATTAGCTGCGATTCGCATGATTTGAACACTAAAATCCGATATCACACGAGCCAGTTATGAACATTTTAATTTACTCACGCGCTCTTCTCAACTCCCTCCTCTAATTTACTAATTTCTTCATGTCTCTCGACCTAAGTTTCAAAATCTTGATTTTTTAACTCCATATCATAGCTAGTGTTGTTAGCTTCGATTCGCATGTTTGAACACTAAAATCCGATATCACTCGAGCTAGGTATGACAATTTGAATTTACTCACGCGCTCTTCTCAACTCCCTCCTCTAATTTACTAATTTCTTCATGTCTCTCGACCTGAGTTTCAAAATCTTGATTTTTTAAATCCATATCATAGCTAGTGTTATTAGCTGCGATTCGCACGAGTTGAACACTAAAATCCGATATCACACCAGCCAGTTATGAACATTTTAATTTACTCACGCGCTCTTCTCAACTCCCTCCTCAAATTTGGTAATTTCTTCATGTCTCTCGACCTGAGTTTCAAAATCTTGATTTTTTAATTCCATATCAGAGCTAGTGTTGTTAGCTTCGATTCGCATGTTTGAACACAAAAATTGGATATCACACGAGCCAGGTATGACAATTTTAATTTACTCACGCGATCTTCTCAACTCCCTCGTCTGATTTACTAATTTCTTCATGTCTCTTGACCTGAGTTTCAAATTCTTGATTTTCTAATTCCATATCAAAGCTAGTGTTGTTAGCTTCGATTCGCATCTTTGAACACTAAAATCCGATATCACACGAGCCAGGTATGACAACTTTAATTTACTCACGCGCTCTTCTCAACTCCCTCCTCAAATTTGGTAATTTCTTCATGTCTCTCGACCTAAGTTTAAAAATCTGGATTTTTTAATTCCATATCATAGCTAGTGTTATTAGCTGCGATTCGCATGATTTGAACACTAAAATCCGATATCACACGAGCCAGTTATGAACATTTTAATTTACTCACGCGCTCTTCTCCACTCCCTCCTCAAATTTGGTAATTTCTTCATGTCTCTCGACCTGAGTTTTAAAATCTTGATTTTCTAATTCCATATCATAGCTAGTGTTGTTAGCTTTGATTCGCATGTTTGAACACAACAATCCCATATCACACGAGCCAGGTACGAACATTTTAATTTACTCACGCGCTCTTCTCAACTCCCTCCTCAAATTTGGTAATTTCTTCATGTCTCTCGACCTGAGTTTCAAAATCTAGATTTTTTAATTCCATATCATAGCTAGTGTTGTTAGCTTCGATTCGCATGTTTGAACACTAAATTCCAATATCACTCGAGCCAGGTATGACAATTTGAATTTACTCACGCGCTCTTCTCAACTCCCTCCTCTAATTTACTAATTTCTTCATGTCTCTCGACCTGAGTTTCAAAATCTTGATTGTTTAAATCCATATCATAGCTAGTGTTATTAGCTGCGATTCGCACGAGTTGAACACTAAAATCCGATATCACACCAGCCAGTTATGAACATTTTAATTTACTCACGCGCTCTTCTCAACTCCCTCCTCAAATTTGGTAATTTCTTCATGTCTCTCGACCTGAGTTTCAAAATCTTGATTATTTAATTCCATATCAGAGCTAGTGTTGTTAGCTTCGATTCGCATCTTTGAACACTAAAATCCGATATCACACGAGCCAGGTATGACAACTTTAATTTACTCACGCGCTCTTCTCAACTCCCTCCTCAAATTTGGTAATTTCTTCATGTCTCTCGACCTAAGTTTAAAAATCTGGATTTTTTAATTCCATATCATAGCTAGTGTTATTAGCTTCGATTCGCATGATTTGAACACTAAAATCCGATATCACACGAGCCAGGTATGACAACTTTAATTTACTCACGCGCTCTTCTCAACTCCCTCCTCAAATTTGGTAATTTCTTCATGTCTCTCGACCTAAGTTTAAAAATCTGGATTTTTTAATTCCATATCATAGCTAGTGTTATTAGCTGCGATTCGCATGATTTGAACACTAAAATCCGATATCACACGAGCCAGTTATGAACATTTTAATTTACTCACGCGCTCTTCTCAACTCCCTCCTCTAATTTACTAATTTCTTCATGTCTCTCGACCTGAGTTTCAAAATCTTGATTTTTTAAATCCATATCATAGCTAGTGTTATTAGCTGCGATTCGCACGAGTTGAACACTAAAATCCGATATCACACCAGCCAGTTATGAACATTTTAATTTACTCACGCGCTCTTCTCAACTCCCTCCTCAAATTTGGTAATTTCTTCATGTCTCTCGACCTGAGTTTCAAAATCTTGATTTTTTAATTCCATATCAGAGCTAGTGTTGTTAGCTTCGATTCGCATGTTTGAACACAAAAATTGGATATCACACGAGCCAGGTATGACAATTTTAATTTACTCACGGGATCTTCTCAACTCCCTCGTCTGATTTACTAATTTCTTCATGTCTCTTGACCTGAGTTTCAAAATCTTGATTTTCTAATTCCATATCAAAGCTAGTGTTGTTAGCTTCGATTCGCATCTTTGAACACTAAAATCCGATATCACACGAGCCAGGTATGACAACTTTAATTTACTCACGCGCTCTTCTCAACTCCCTCCTCAAATTTGGTAATTTCTTCATGTCTCTCGACCTAAGTTTAAAAATCTGGATTTTTTAATTCCATATCATAGCTAGTGTTATTAGCTGCGATTCGCATGATTTGAACACTAAAATCCGATATCACACGAGCCAGTTATGAACATTTTAATTTACTCACGCGCTCTTCTCCACTCCCTCCTCAAATTTGGTAATTTCTTCATGTCTCTCGACCTGAGTTTCAAAATCTTGATTTTCTAATTCCATATCATAGCTAGTGTTGTTAGCTTTGATTCGCATGTTTGAACACAACAATCCCATATCACACGAGCCAGGTACGAACATTTTAATTTACTCACGCGCTCTTCTCAACTCCCTCCTCAAATTTGGTAATTTCTTCATGTCTCTCGACCTGAGTTTCAAAATCTGGATTTTTTAATTCCATATCATAGCTAGTGTTGTTAGCTTCGATTCGCATGTTTGAACACTAAATTCCAATATCACTCGAGCCAGGTATGACAATTTTAATTTACTCACGCGCTCTTCTCAACTCCCTCCTCTAATTTGCTAATTTCTTCATGTCTCTCGATCTGAGTTTCAAAATCTTGATTTTTTAATTCCATATCATAGCTAGTGTTGTTATCTTTGATTCGCATGATGGAACCCTAAAATCGGATATCACACGAGCCAGGTATGACAATTTTAATTTACTCACGCGATCTTTTCAAATCCCTCCTCTGATTTACTAATTTCATCATGTCTCTCGACCTGAGTTTCAAAATCTTGATTTTCTAATTCCATATCATAGCTAGTGTTGTTAGCTTCGATTCACATGTTTGAACACAACAATCTCATATCACACGAGCCAGGTACGAACATTTTAATTTACTCACGCGCTCTTCTCAACTCCCTCCTCTAATTTGCTAATTTCTTCATGTCTCTCGACCTGAGTTTCAAAATCTTGATTTTTTAATTCCATATCATAGCTAGTGTTGTTAGCTGCGATTCGCATGTTTGAACACAACAATCCCATATCACACGAGCCAGGTACGAACATTTTAATTTACTCACGCGGTCTTCTCAACTCCCTCCTCTAATTTGGTAATTTCTTTATGTCTCCCGACCTGAGTTTCAAAATCTTAATTTTTTAATTCCATATCATAGCTAGTGTTGTTAGCTTCGATTCGCATGTTTGAACACAAAAATAGGATATCACACGAGCCAGGTATGACAATTTTAATTTACTGACGCGATCTTCTCAACTCCCTCCTCTGATTTACTAATTGCATCATGTCTCTCGACCTGAGTTTCAAAATCTTGATTTTCTAATTCCATATCATAGCTATTGTTAATAGCTTCGATTCGCATGTTTGAACACAACAATCCCATATCACACGAGCCAGGTACGAACATTTTAATTTACTCACGCGCTCTTCTCAACTCCCTCCTCTAATTTGCTAATTTCTTCATGTCTCTCGACCTGAGTTTCAAAACCTTGATTTTTTAATTCCATATCATAGCTAGTGTTGTTAGCTTCGATTCGCATCTTTGAACATTAAAATCCGATATCACACGACAATTTTAATTTACTCACCTGCTCTTCTCAACTCCCTCCTCAAATTTGGTAATTTCTTCATGTCTCTCGACCTGAGTTTCAAAATTTTGATTTTTTAATTGCATATCATAGCTAGTGTTATTAGCTTCGATTCGCATGATGGAACACTAAAATCGAATATCACACATCCCAGGTATGAACATTTTAATTTACTCACGTGCTCTTCTCAACACCCTCCTCTAATTTACTAATTTCTTCATGTCTCTCGACCTGAGTTTCAAAATCTTGACTTTTTAAATCCATATCATAGCTAGTGTTATTAGCTGCGATTCGCATGATTTGAACACTAAAATCCGATATCACACGAGCTAGTTATGAACATTTTAATTTACTCACGCGCTCTTCTCCACTCCCTCCTCAAATTTGGTAATTTCTTCATGTCTCTCGACCTGAGTTTCAAAATCTTGATTTTTTAATTCCATATCAGAGCTAGTGTTGTTAGCTTCGATTCGCATGTTTGAACACAAAAATCGGATATCACACGAGCCAGGTATGACAATTTTAATTTACTCACGCGATCTTCTCAACTCCCTCGTCTGATTTACTAATTTCTTCATGTCTCTTGACCTGAGTTTCAAAATCTTGATTTTCTAATTCCATATCAAAGCTAGTGTTGTTAGCTTCGATTCGCATCTTTGAACACTAAAATCCGATATCACACGAGCCAGGTATGACAACTTTAATTTACTCACGCGCTCTTCTCAACTCCCTCCTCAAATTTGGTAATTTCTTCATGTCTCTCGACCTAAGTTTAAAAATCTGGATTTTTTAATTCCATATCATAGCTAGTGTTATTAGCTGCGATTCGCATGATTTGAACACTAAAATCCGATATCACACGAGCCAGTTATGAACATTTTAATTTACTCACGCGCTCTTCTCCACTCCCTCCTCAAATTTGGTAATTTCTTCATGTCTCTCGACCTGAGTTTCAAAATCTTGATTTTTTAATACCATATCATAGCTAGTGTTGTTACCTTCGATTCGCATGTTTGAACACAAAACTCGGATATCACACGAGCCAGGTATGACAATTTTAATTTACTCACGCGATCTTTTCAAATCCCTCCTCTGATTTACTAATTTCATCATGTCTCTCGACCTGAGTTTCAAAATCTTGATTTTCTAATTCCATATCATAGCTAGTGTTGTTAGCTTCGATTCACATGTTTGAACACAACAATCTCATATCACACGAGCCAGGTACGAACATTTTAATTTACTCACGCGCTCTTCTCAACTCCCTCCTCTAATTTGCTAATTTCTTCATGTCTCTCGACCTGAGTTTCAAAATCTTGATTTTTTAATTCCATATCATAGCTAGTGTTGTTAGCTGCGATTCGCATGTTTGAACACAACAATCCCATATCACACGAGCCAGGTACGAACATTTTAATTTACTCACGCGGTCTTCTCAACTCCCTCCTCTAATTTGGTAATTTCTTTATGTCTCCCGACCTGAGTTTCAAAATCTTAATTTTTTAATTCCATATCATAGCTAGTGTTGTTAGCTTCGATTCGCATGTTTGAACACAAAAATAGGATATCACACGAGCCAGGTATGACAATTTTAATTTACTGACGCGATCTTCTCAACTCCCTCCTCTGATTTACTAATTGCATCATGTCTCTCGACCTGAGTTTCAAAATCTTGATTTTCTAATTCCATATCATAGCTATTGTTAATAGCTTCGATTCGCATGTTTGAACACAACAATCCCATATCACACGAGCCAGGTACGAACATTTTAATTTACTCACGCGCTCTTCTCAACTCCCTCCTCTAATTTGCTAATTTCTTCATGTCTCTCGACCTGAGTTTCAAAATCTTGATTTTTTAATTCCATATCATAGCTAGTGTTGTTAGCTTCGATTCGCATCTTTGAACATTAAAATCCGATATCACACGACAATTTTAATTTACTCACCTGCTCTTCTCAACTCCCTCCTCAAATTTGGTAATTTCTTCATGTCTCTCGACCTGAGTTTCAAAATTTTGATTTTTTAATTGCATATCATAGCTAGTGTTATTAGCTTCGATTCGCATGATGGAACACTAAAATCGAATATCACACATCCCAGGTATGAACATTTTATTTTACTCACGTGCTCTTCTCAACACCCTCCTCTAATTTACTAATTTCTTCATGTCTCTCGACCTGAGTTTCAAAATCTTGACTTTTTAAATCCATATCATAGCTAGTGTTATTAGCTGCGATTCGCATGATTTGAACACTAAAATCCGATATCATACGAGCTAGTTATGAACATTTTAATTTACTCACGCGCTCTTCTCCACTCCCTCCTCAAATTTGGTAATTTCTTCATGTCTCTCGACCTGAGTTTCAAAATCTTGATTTTTTAATTCCATATCAGAGCTAGTGTTGTTAGCTTCGATTCGCATGTTTGAACACAAAAATCGGATATCACACGAGCCAGGTATGACAATTTTAATTTACTCACGCGATCTTCTCAACTCCCTCGTCTGATTTACTAATTTCTTCATGTCTCTTGACCTGAGTTTCAAAATCTTGATTTTCTAATTCCATATCAAAGCTAGTGTTGTTAGCTTCGATTCGCATCTTTGAACACTAAAATCCGATATCACACGAGCCAGGTATGACAACTTTAATTTACTCACGCGCTCTTCTCAACTCCCTCCTCAAATTTGGTAATTTCTTCATGTCTCTCGACCTAAGTTTAAAAATCTGGATTTTTTAATTCCATATCATAGCTAGTGTTATTAGCTGCGATTCGCATGATTTGAACACTAAAATCCGATATCACACGAGCCAGTTATGAACATTTTAATTTACTCACGCGCTCTTCTCCACTCCCTCCTCAAATTTGGTAATTTCTTCATGTCTCTCGACCTGAGTTTCAAAATCTTGATTTTTTAATACCATATCATAGCTAGTGTTGTTACCTTCGATTCGCATGTTTGAACACAAAAATCGGATATCACACGAGCCAGGTATGACAATTTTAATTTACTCACGCGATCTTTTCAAATCCCTCCTCTGATTTACTAATTTCATCATGTCTCTCGACCTGAGTTTCAAAATCTTGATTTTTTAATTCCATTTCATAGCTAGTGTTGTTAGCTTCGATTCACATGTTTGAACACAACAATCTTATATCACACGAGCCAGGTACGAACATTTTAATTTACTCACGCGCTCTTCTCAACTCCCTCCTCTAATTTGCTAATTTCTTCATGTCTCTCGACCTGAGTTTCAAAATCTTGATTTTTTAATTCCATATCATAGCTAGTGTTGTTAGCTTCGATTCGCATCTTTGAACATTAAAATCCGATATCACACGACAATTTTAATTTACTCACCTGTTCTTCTCAACTCCCTCCTCAAATTTGGTAATTTCTTCATGTTTCTCGACCTGAGTTTCAAAATTTTGATTTTATAATTGCATATCATAGCTAGTGTTATTAGCTTCGATTCGCATGATGGAACACTAAAATCGAATATCACACATCCCAGGTATGAACATTTTAATTTACTCACGTGCTCTTCTCAACACCCTCCTCTTATTTACTAATTTATTCATGTCTTGCGACCTGAGTTTCAAAATCTTGACTTTTTAATTCCATATCATAGCTAGTGTTATTAGCTGCGATTCGCATGATTTGAACACTAAAGTCCGATATCACACGAGCTAGTTATGAACATTTTAATTTACTCACGCGCTCTTCTCCACTCCCTCCTCAAATTTGGTAATTTCTTCATGTCTCTCGACCTGAGTTTCAAAATCTTGATTTTTTAATTCCATATCATAGCTAGTGTTGTTAGCTTCGATTCGCATGTTTGAACACAAAAATCGGATATCACACGAGCCAGGTATGACAATTTTAATTTACTCACGCGATCTTCTCAACTCCCTCCTCTGATTTACTAATATCATCATGTCTCTCGACCTGAGTTTCAAAATCTTTATTTTCTAATTCCATATCATAGCTAGTGTTGTTAGCTTCGATTCGCATGCTTGAACACAACAATCCCATATCACACGAGCCAGGTACGAACATTTTAATTTACTCACGCGCTCTTCTCAACTCCCTCCTCTAATTTGGTAATTTCTTCATGTCTCTCGACCTGAGTTTCAAAATCTTGATTTTTTAATTCCATATCATAGCTAGTGTTGTTAGCTGCGATTCGCATGTTTGAACACAACAATCCCATATCACAGAAGCCAGGTACGAACATTTTAATTTACTCACGCGGTCTTCTCAACTCCCTCCTCTAATTTGGTAATTTCTTTATGTCTCCCGACCTGAGTTTCAAAATCTTAATTTTTTAATTCCATATCATAGCTAGTGTTGTTAGCTTCGATTCGCATGTTTGAACACAAAAATAGGATATCACACGAGCCAGGTATGACAATTTTAATTTACTGACGCGATCTTCTCAACTCCCTCCTCTGATTTACTAATTGCATCATGTCTCTCGACCTGAGTTTCAAAATCTTGATTTTCTAATTCCATATCATAGCTATTGTTAATAGCTTCGATTCGCATGTTTGAACACAACAATCCCATATCACACGAGCCAGGTACGAACATTTTAATTTACTCACGCGCTCTTCTCAACTCCCTCCTCTAATTTGCTAATTTCTTCATGTCTCTCGACCTGAGTTTCAAAATCTTGATTTTTTAATTCCATATCAATGCTAGTGTTGTTAGCTTTGATTTGCATGTTTAAACACTAAAATCGGATATCACACGAGCCAGGTATGACAATTTTAATTTACTCACCTGCTCTTCTCAACTCCCTCCTCAAATTTGGTAATTTCTTCATGTCTCTCGACCTGAGTTTCAAAATCTTGATTTTTTAATTCCATATCATAGCTAGTGTTATTAGCTTTGATTTGCATGATGGAACACTAAAATCGAATATCACACGTCCCAGGTATGAACATTTTAATTTACTCACGTGCTCTTCTCAACACCCTCCTGTTATTTACTAATTTATTCATGTCTTGCGACCTGAGTTTCAAAATCTTGATTTTTTAATTCCATATCATAGCTAGTGTTATTAGCTGCTATTCGCATGATTTGAAAACTAAAATCCGATATCACACGAGCTAGTTATGAACATTTTAATTTACTCACGCGCTCTTCTCCACTCCCTCCTCAAATTTGGTAATTTCTTCATGTCTCTCGACCTGAGTTTCAAAATCTGGCCCTCCCCTCCCCACCCACCATCCAACCTCGCCCTCATAGGAACTTTAGAACTGCACTACACAATCTCAAAAAAAATCAAGACATAGTTATTAAACCCGCGGATAAAAATCTAGGCACGTGCATTCTCTCTAAGGATTGGCATAGTTGTTAGCTTCGATTCGCATGTTTGAACACTAAAATCCGATATCACTCGAGCCAGGTATGACAATTTTAATTTACTCACGCGCTCTTCTCAACTCCCTCCTCTAATTTACTAATTTCTTCATGTCTCTCGACCTGAGTTTCAAAATCTTGATTTTTTAAATCCATATCATAGCTAGTGTTATTAGCTGCGATTCGCACGAGTTGAACACTAAAATCCGATATCACACGAGCCAGTTATGAACATTTTAATTTACTCACGCGCTCTTCTCAACTCCCTCCTCAAATTTGGTAATTTCTTCATGTCTCTCGACCTGAGTTTCAAAATCTTGATTTTCTAATTCCATATCATAGCTAGTGTTGTTAGCTTCGATTCGCATGTTTGAACACAAAAATCGGATATCACACGAGTCAGGTATGACAATTTTAATTTACTCACGCGATCTTCTCAACTCCCTCGTCTGATTTACTAATTTCTTCATGTCTCTTGACCTGAGTTTCAAAATCTTGATTTTCTAATTCCATATCAAAGCTAGTGTTGTTAGCTTCGATTCGCATCTTTGAACACTAAAATCCGATATCACACGAGCCAGGTATGACAACTTTAAGTTACTCACGCGCTCTTCTCAACTCCCTCCTCAAATTTGGTAATTTCTTCATGTCTCTCGACCTAAGTTTCAAAATCTGGATTTTTTAATTCCATATCATAGCTAGTGTTATTAGTTGCGATTCGCATGATTTGAACACTAAAATGCGATATCACACGAGCCAGTTATGAACATTTTAATTTACTCACGCGCTCTTCTCCACTCCCTCCTCAAATTTGGTAATTTCTTCATGTCTCTCGACCTGAGTTTCAAAATCTTGATTTTTTAATTCCATATCATAGCTAGTGTTGTTAGCTTCGATTCGCATGTTTGAACACAAAAATCGGATATCACACGAGCCAGGTATGACAATTTTAATTTACTCACGCGATCTTCTCAACTCCCTCCTCTGATTTACTAATATCATCATGTCTCTCGACCTGAGTTTCAAAATCTTTATTTTCTAATTCCATATCATAGCTAGTGTTGTTAGCTTCGATTCGCATGCTTGAACACAACAATCCCATATCACACGAGCCAGGTACGAACATTTTAATTTACTCACGCGCTCTTCTCAACTCCCTCCTCTAATTTGGTAATTTCTTCATGTCTCTCGACCTGAGTTTCAAAATCTTGATTTTTTAATTCCATATCATAGCTAGTGTTGTTAGCTGCGATTCGCATGTTTGAACACAACAATCCCATATCACAGAAGCCAGGTACGAACATTTTAATTTACTCACGCGGTCTTCTCAACTCCCTCCTCTAATTTGGTAATTTCTTTATGTCTCCCGACCTGAGTTTCAAAATCTTAATTTTTTAATTCCATATCATAGCTAGTGTTGTTAGCTTCGATTCGCATGTTTGAACACAAAAATAGGATATCACACGAGCCAGGTATGACAATTTTAATTTACTGACGCGATCTTCTCAACTCCCTCCTCTGATTTACTAATTGCATCATGTCTCTCGACCTGAGTTTCAAAATCTTGATTTTCTAATTCCATATCATAGCTATTGTTAATAGTTTCGATTCGCATGTTTGAACACAACAATCCCATATCACACGAGCCAGGTACGAACATTTTAATTTACTCACGCGCTCTTCTCAACTCCCTCCTCTAATTTGCTAATTTCTTCATGTCTCTCGACCTGAGTTTCAAAATCTTGATTTTTTAATTCCATATCATAGCTAGTGTTGTTAGCTTTGATTTGCATGTTTAAACACTAAAATCGGATATCACACGAGCCAGGTATGACAATTTTAATTTACTCACCTGCTCTTCTCAACTCCCTCCTCAAATTTGGTAATTTCTTCATGTCTCTCGACCTGAGTTTCAAAATCTTGATTTTTTAATTCCATATCATAGCTAGTGTTATTAGCTTTGATTTGCATGATGGAACACTAAAATCGAATATCACACGTCCCAGGTATGAACATTTTAATTTACTCACGTGCTCTTCTCAACACCCTCCTGTTATTTACTAATTTATTCATGTCTTGCGACCTGAGTTTCAAAATCTTGATTTTTTAATTCCATATCATAGCTAGTGTTATTAGCTGCTATTCGCATGATTTGAAAACTAAAATCCGATATCACACGAGCTAGTTATGAACATTTTAATTTACTCACGCGCTCTTCTCCACTCCCTCCTCAAATTTGGTAATTTCTTCATGTCTCTCGACCTGAGTTTCAAAATCTGGCCCTCCCCTCCCCACCCACCATCCAACCTCGCCCTCATAGGAACTTTAGAACTGCACTACACAATCTCAAAAAAAATCAAGACATAGTTATTAAACCCGCGGATAAAAATCTAGACACGTGCATTCTCTCTAAGGATTGGCATAGTTGTTAGCTTCGATTCGCATGTTTGAACACTAAAATCCGATATCACTCGAGCCAGGTATGACAATTTTAATTTACTCACGCGCTCTTCTCAACTCCCTCCTCTAATTTACTAATTTCTTCATGTCTCTCGACCTGAGTTTCAAAATCTTGATTTTTTAAATCCATATCATAGCTAGTGTTATTAGCTGCGATTCGCACGAGTTGAACACTAAAATCCGATATCACACGAGCCAGTTATGAACATTTTAATTTACTCACGCGCTCTTCTCAACTCCCTCCTCAAATTTGGTAATTTCTTCATGTCTCTCGACCTGAGTTTCAAAATCTTGATTTTCTAATTCCATATCATAGCTAGTGTTGTTAGCTTCGATTCGCATGTTTGAACACAAAAATCGGATATCACACGAGTCAGGTATGACAATTTTAATTTACTCACGCGATCTTCTCAACTCCCTCGTCTGATTTACTAATTTCTTCATGTCTCTTGACCTGAGTTTCAAAATCTTGATTTTCTAATTCCATATCAAAGCTAGTGTTGTTAGCTTCGATTCGCATCTTTGAACACTAAAATCCGATATCACACGAGCCAGGTATGACAACTTTAAGTTACTCACGCGCTCTTCTCAACTCCCTCCTCAAATTTGGTAATTTCTTCATGTCTCTCGACCTAAGTTTCAAAATCTGGATTTTTTAATTCCATATCATAGCTAGTGTTATTAGTTGCGATTCGCATGATTTGAACACTAAAATCCGATATCACACGAGCCAGTTATGAACATTTTAATTTACTCACGCGCTCTTCTCCACTCCCTCCTCAAATTTGGTAATTTCTTCATGTCTCTCGACCTGAGTTTCAAAATCTTGATTTTTTAATTCCATATCATAGCTAGTGTTGTTAGCTTCGATTCGCATGTTTGAACACAAAAATCGGATATCACACGAGCCAGGTATGACAATTTTAATTTACTCACGCGATCTTTTCAACTCCCTCCTCTGATCTACTAATTTCACCATGTCTCTCGACCTGAGTTTCAAAATCTTGATTTTCTAATTCCATTTCATAGCTAGTGTTGTTAGCTTCGATTCGCATGTTTGAACACAACAATCTCATATCACACGAGCCAGGTACGAACATTTTAATTTACTCACGCGCTCTTCTCAACTCCCTCCTCTAATTTGGTAATTTCTTCATGTCTCTCGACCTGAGTTTCAAAATCTTGATTTTTTAATTCCATATCATAGCTAGTGTTGTTAGCTTTGATTCGCATGGTTGAACACTAAAATCCGATATCACACGACAATTTTAATTTACTCACGCGCTCTTCTCAACTCCCTCCTCTAATTTGCTAATTTCTTCATGCCTCTCGACCTGAGTTTCAAAATCTTGATTTTTTAATTCCATATCATAGCTAGTGTTGTTAGCTTTGATTTGCATGGTTAAACACTAAAATCGAATATCACACGTCCCAGGTATAAACATTTTAATTTACTCACGTGCTCTTCTCAACACCCTCCTCTTATTTACTAATTTATTCATGTCTTGCGACCTGAGTTTCAAAATCTTGATTTTTTAATTCCATATCATAGCTAGTGTTATTAGCCGCGATTCGCATGATTTGAACACTAAAATCCGATATCACACGAGCTAGTTATGAACATTTTAATTTACTCACGCGCTCTTCTCCACTCCCTCCTCAAATTTGGTAATTTCTTCATGTCTCTCGACCTGAGTTTCAAAATCTTCATTTTCTAATTCCATATCATAGCTAGTGTTGTTAGCTTCGATTCGCATCTTTGAACACTAAAATCCGATATCACATGAGCCAGGTATGAACACTTTAATTTACTCACCCGCTCTTCTCAACTCCCTCCTCTAATTTGCTAATTTGTTCATGTCTCTCGACCTGAGTTTCAAAATCTTGATTTTTTAATTCCATATCATAGCTAGTGTTGTTAGTTTCGATTCGCATGTTTGAACACAACAATCCCATATCACACGAGCCAGGTACGAACATTTTAATTTACTCACGCGCTCTTCTCAACTCCCTCCTCTAATTTGCTAATTTCTTCATGTCTCTCGACCTAAGTTTCAAAATCTTGATTTTTTAATTCCATATCATAGCTACTGTTGTTAGCTTTGATTTGCATGGTTAAACACTAAAATCCGATATCACACGAGCCAGGTATGACAATTTTAATTTACTCACCTGCTCTTCTCAACTCCCTCCTCATATTTGGTAATTTCTTCATGTCTCTCGACCTGAGTTTCAAAATCTTGATTTTTTAATTCCATATCATAGCTAGTGTTATCAGCTTCGATTCGCATGATGGAACACTAAAATCGAATATCACACGAGCCAGGTACGAACATTTTAATTTACTCACGCGCTCTTCTCAACTCCCTCCTCTAATTTGCTAATTTCTTCATGTCTCTCGACCTGAGTTTCAAAATCTTGATTTTTTAATTCCATATCATAGCTAGTGTTGTTAGCTTTGATTCGCATGGTTGAACACTAAAATCCGATATCACACGAGCCAGTTATGAACATTTTAATTTACTCACGCGCTCTTCTCAACACCCTCCTCTTATTTACTAATTTATTCATGTCTTGCGACCTGAGTTTCAAAATCTTGATTTTTTAATTCCATATCATAGCTAGTGTTATTAGCTGCGATTCGCATGATTTGAACACTAAAATCCGATATCACACGAGCTAGTTATGAACATTTTAATTTACTCACGCGCTCTTCTCCACTCCCTCCTCAAATATGGTAATTTCTTCATGTCTCTCGACCTGAGTTTCAAAATCTTGATTTTTTAATTCCATATCATAGCTAGTGTTGTTAGCTTTGATTCGCATGGTTGAACACAACAATCTCATATCACACGAGCCAGGTACGATCATTTTAATTTACTCACGCGCTCTTCTCAACTCCCTCCTCTAATTTGCTAATTTCTTCATGTCTCTCGACCTGAGTTTCAAAATCTTGATTTTTTAATTCCATATCATAGCTAGTGTTGTTAGCTTTGATTCGCATGGTTGAACACTAAAATCCGATATCACACGACAATTTTAATTTACTCACGCGCTCTTCTCAACTCCCTCCTCTAATTTGCTAATTTCTTCATGCCTCTCGACCTGAGTTTCAAAATCTTGATTTTTTAATTCCATATCATAGCTAGTGTTGTTAGCTTTGATTTGCATGGTTAAACACTAAAATCGAATATCACACGTCCCAGGTATAAACATTTTAATTTACTCATGTGCTCTTCTCAACACCCTCCTCTTATTTACTAATTTATTCATGTCTTGCGACCTGAGTTTCAAAATCTTGATTTTTTAATTCCATATCATAGCTAGTGTTATTAGCTGCGATTCGCATGATTTGAACACTAAAATCCGATATCACACGAGCTAGTTATGAACATTTTAATTTACTCACGCGCTCTTCTCCACTCCCTCCTCAAATTTGGTAATTTCTTCATGTCTCTCGACCTGAGTTTCAAAATCTTGATTTTTTAATTCCATATCATAGCTAGTGTTGTTAGCTTCGATTCGCATCTTTGAACACTAAAATCCGATATCACATGAGCCAGGTATGAACACTTTAATTTACTCACGCGCTCTTCTCAACTCCCTCCTCTAATTTGCTAATTTGTTCATGTCTCTCGACCTGAGTTTCAAAATCTTCATTTTTTAATTCCATATCATAGCTAGTGTTATTAGCTGCGATTCGCATGATTTGAACACTAAAATCCGATATCACACGAGCTAGTTATGAACATTTTAATTTACTCACGCGCTCTTCTCCACTCCCTCCTCAAATTTGGTAATTTCTTCATGTCTCTCGACCTGAGTTTCAAAATCTTCATTTTCTAATTCCATATCATAGCTAGTGTTGTTAGCTTCGATTCGCATCTTTGAACACTAAAATCCGATATCACATGAGCCAGGTATGAACACTTTAATTTACTCACACGCTCTTCTCAACTCCCTCCTCTAATTTGCTAATTTGTTCATGTCTCTCGACCTGAGTTTCAAAATCTTGATTTTTTAATTCCATATCATAGCTAGTGTTGTTAGCTTCGATTCGCATGTTTGAACACAACAATCCCATATCACACGAGCCAGGTACGAACATTTTAATTTACTCACGCGCTCTTCTCAACTCCCTCCTCTAATTTGCTAATTTCTTCATGTCTCTCGACCTGAGTTTCAAAATCTTCATTTTTTAATTCCATATCATAGCTAGTGTTATTAGCTGCGATTCGCATGATTTGAACACTAAAATCCGATATCACACGAGCTAGTTATGAACATTTTAATTTACTCACGCGCTCTTCTCCACTCCCTCCTCAAATTTGGTAATTTCTTCATGTCTCTCGACCTGAGTTTCAAAATCTTCATTTTCTAATTCCATATCATAGCTAGTGTTGTTAGCTTCGATTCGCATCTTTGAACACTAAAATCCGATATCACATGAGCCAGGTATGAACACTTTAATTTACTCACGCGCTCTTCTCAACTCCCTCCTCTAATTTGCTAATTTGTTCATGTCTCTCGACCTGAGTTTCCAAATCTTGATTTTTTAATTCCATATCATAGCTAGTGTTGTTAGCTTCGATTCGCATGTTTGAACACAACAATCCCATATCACACGAGCCAGGTACGAACATTTTAATTTACTCACGCGCTCTTCTCAACTCCCTCCTCTAATTTGCTAATTTCTTCATGTCTCTCGACCTGAGTATCAAAATCTTGATTTTTTAATTCCATATCATAGCTAGTGTTGTTAGCTTTGATTTGCATGGTTAAACACTAAAATCCGATATCACACGAGCCAGGTATGACAATTTTAATTTACTCACCTGCTCTTCTCAACTCCCTCCTCATATTTGGTAATTTCTTCATGTCTCTCGACCTGAGTTTCAAAATCTTGATTTTTTAATTCCATATCATAGCTAGTGTTATCAGCTTCGATTCGCATGATGGAACACTAAAATCGAATATCACACGAGCCAGGTACGAACATTTTAATTTACTCACGCACTCTTCTCAACTCCCTCCTCTAATTTGCTAATTTCTTCATGTCTCTCGACCTGAGTTTCAAAATCTCGATTTTTTAATTCCATATCATAGCTAGTGTTGTTAGCTTTGATTCGCATGGTTGAACACTAAAATCCGATATCACACGAGCCAGTTATGAACATTTTAATTTATTCACGCGCTCTTCTCAACTCCCTCCTCAAATTTGGTAATTTCTTCATGTCTCTCGACCTGAGTTTCAAAATCTTGATTTTCTAATTCCATATCATAGCTAGTGTTGTTAGCTTCGATTCGCATCTTTGAACACAAAAATCGAATATCACACGAGCGAGGTACGAACATTTTAATTTACTCACGCGCTCTTCTCAACTCCCTCCTCTAATTTGCTAATTTCTTCATGTCTCTCGACCTGAGTTTCAAAATCTTGATTTTTTAATTCCATATCATAGCTAGTGTTATCAGCTTCGATTCGCATGATGGAACACTAAAATCGAATATCACACGAGCCAGGTACGAACATTTTAATTTACTCACGCGCTCTTCTCAACTCCCTCCTCTAATTTGCTAATTTCTTCATGTCTCTCGACCTGAGTTTCAAAATCTTGATATTTTAATTCCATATCATAGCTAGTGTTTTTAGCTTCGATTCGCATGTTTGAACACTAAAATCCGATATCACACGAGCCAGGTATGACAACTTTAATTTACTCACGCGCTCTTCTCAACTCCCTCCTCTAATTTACTAATTTCTTCATGTCTCTCGACCTGAGTTTCAAAATCTTCATTTTCTAATTCCATATCATAGCTAGTGTTGTTAGCTTCGATTCGCATCTTTGAACACTAAAATCCGATATCACACGAGCCAGGTAGGAACATTTTAATTTACTCATGCGCTCTTCTCAACTCCCTCCTCTAATTTGCTAATTTCTTCATGTCTCTCGACCTAAGTGTCGAAATCTTGATATTTTAATTCCATATCATAGCTAGTGTTTTTAGCTTCGATTCGCATGTTTGAACACTAAAATCCGATATCACACGAGCCAGGTATGACAACTTTAATTTACTCACGCGCTCTTCTCAACTCCCTCCTCTAATTTACTAATTTCTTCATGTCTCTCGACCTGAGTTTCAAAATCTTGATTTTTTAATTCCATATCATAGCTAGTGTTGTTAGCTTTGATTCGCATGGTTAAACACTAAAATCCGATATCACACGAGCCAGGTATGACAATTTTAATTTACTCACCTGCTCTTCTCAACTCCCTCCTCAAATTTGGTAATTTCTTTATGTCTCTCGACCTGAGTTTCAAATTTTGATTTTTTAATTCCATATCATATCTAGTGTTGTTAGCTTCGATTCATATCTTTGAACACTAAAATCCGATATCACATGAGCCAGGTATGACAACTTTAATTTACTCACGCGCTCTTCTCAACTCCCTCCTCAAATTTGGTAATTTCTTCATGTCTCTCGACCTGAGTTTCAAAATCTTGATTTTCTAATTCCATATCTTAGCTAGTGTTGTTAGCATCGATTCGCATGATCGAACACTAAAATCGGATATCACACGAGCCAGGTATGAACATTTTAATTTACTCACCCGATTCGCATGGTTGAACACTAAAATCCGATATCACACGAGCCAGGTATGACAACTTTAATTTACTCACCCGCTCTTCTCAACTCCCTCCTCAAATTTACTAATTTCTTCATGTCTCTCGACCTGAGTTTCAAAATCTTGATTTTCTAATTCCATATCATAGCTAGTGTTGTTAGCTTCGATTCGCATCTTTGAACACTAAAATCCGATATCACACGAGCCAGGTATGACAATTTTAATTTACTCACGCGCTCCTCTCAACTCCCTCCTCAAATTTGCTAATTTCTTCATGTCTCTCGACCTGAGTTTCAAAATCTTGATTTTTTAATTCCATATCATAGCTAGTGTTGTTAGCTTTGATTCGCATGGTTGAACACTAAAATCCGATATCACACGACAATTTTAATTTACTCACGCGCTCTTCTCAACTCCCTCCTCTAATTTGCTAATTTCTTCATGTCTCTCGACCTGAGTTTCAAAATCTTGATTTTTTAATTCCATATCATAGCTAGTGTTGTTAGCTTTGATTTGCATGGTTAAACACTAAAATCGAATATCACACGTCCCAGGTATGAACATTTTAATTTACTCACGTGCTCTTCTCAACATCCTCCTCTTATTTACTAATTTATTCATGTCTTGCGACCTGAGTTTCAAAATCTTGATTTTTTAATTCCATATCATAGCTAGTGTTATTAGCTGCGATTCGCATGATTTGAACACTAAAATCCGATATCACACGAGCTAGTTATGAACATTTTAATTTACTCACGCGCTCTTCTCCACTCCCTCCTCAAATTTGGTAATTTCTTCATGTCTCTCGACCTGAGTTTCAAAATCTTCATTTTCTAATTCCATATCATAGCTAGTGTTGTTAGCTTCGATTCGCATCTTTGAACACTAAAATCCGATATCACATGAGCCAGGTATGAACACTTTAATTTACTCACGCGCTCTTCTCAACTCCCTCCTCTAATTTGCTAATTTGTTCATGTCTCTCGACCTGAGTTTCCAAATCTTGATTTTTTAATTCCATATCATAGCTAGTGTTGTTAGCTTCGATTCGCATGTTTGAACACAACAATCCCATATCACACGAGCCAGGTACGAACATTTTAATTTACTCACGCGCTCTTCTCAACTCCCTCCTCTAATTTGCTAATTTCTTCATGTCTCTCGACCTGAGTTTCAAAATCTTGATTTTTTAATTCCATATCATAGCTAGTGTTGTTAGCTTTGATTTGCATGGTTAAACACTAAAATCCGATATCACACGAGCCAGGTATGACAATTTTAATTTACTCACCTGCTCTTCTCAACTCCCTCCTCATATTTGGTAATTTCTTCATGTCTCTCGACCTGAGTTTCAAAATCTTGATTTTTTAATTCCATATCATAGCTAGTGTTATCAGCTTCGATTCGCATGATGGAACACTAAAATCGAATATCACACGAGCCAGGTACGAACATTTTAATTTACTCACGCGCTCTTCTCAACTCCCTCCTCTAATTTGTTAATTTCTTCATGTCTCTCGACCTGAGTTTCAAAATCTTGATTTTTTAATTCCATATCATAGCTAGTGTTGTTAGCTTTGATTCGCATGGTTGAACACTAAAATCCGATATCACACGAGCCAGTTATGAACATTTTAATTTACTCACGCGCTCTTCTCAACACCCTCCTCTTATTTACTAATTTATTCATGTCTTGCGACCTGAGTTTCAAAATCTTGATTTTTTAATTCCATATCATAGCTAGTGTTATTAGCTGCGATTCGCATGATTTGAACACTAAAATCGAATATCACACGACCCAGGTATGAACATTTTAATTTACTCACGTGCTCTTCTCAACTCCCTCCTCTAATTTATTAATTTATTCATGTCTCACTACCTGAGTTTCAAAATCTTGATTTTCTAATTCCATATCATAGCTAGTGTTGTTAGCATCGATTCGCATGGTGGAACACTAAAATCGGATATCACACGAGCCAGGTATGAACATTTTAATTTACTCACGCGCTCTTCTCAACTCCCTCCTCAAGTTTACTAATTTCTTCATGTCTCTCGACCTGAGTTTCGCATCTTTGAACACTAAAATCGGATATCACACGAGCCAGTTACGAACATTTTAATTTACTCACGCGCTCTTCTCAACTCCCTCCTCTAATTTACTAATTTCTTTTTAATTTACTCACGTGCTCTTCTCAACTCCCTCCTCTGATTTACTAATTTTATCATGTCTCTCGACCTGAGTTTCAAAATCTTGATTTTCTAATTCCATATTATAGCTAGTGTTGTTAGCTTCGATTTGCATCTTTGAACACTAAAATCCGATATAACACGAGCCAGGTACGAACATTTTAATTTACTCACGCGCTCTTCTCAAATCCCTCCTCTAATTTGCTAATTTCTTCATGTCTCTCGACCTGAGTGTCAAAATCTTGATTTTTTAATTCCATATTATAGCTAGTGTTGTTAGCTTCGATTCGCATGTTTGAACACTAAAATCCGATATCACACAAGCCAGGTATGACAATTTTAATTTACTCACGCGCTCTTCTTAACTCCCTCCTCTAATTTACTAATTTCTTCATGTCTCTCGACCTGAGTTTCAAAATCTTGATTTTCTAATTCCATATCATTGCTAGTGTTGTTAGCTTCGATTCGCATCTTTGAACACTAAAATCCGATATCACACGAGCCAGTTATGAACATTTTAATTTACTCACGCGCTCTTCTCAACTCCCTCCTCTTATTTACTAATTTCTTCATGTCTCTCGACCTGAGTTTCAAAATCTTGATTTTCTAATTCCATATCATAGCTAGTGTTGTTAGCTTCGATTCGCATGTTTGAACACTAAAATCCGATATCACACAAGCCAGGTATGACAATTTTAATTTACTCACGCGCTCTTCTTAACTCCCTCCTCTAATTTACTAATTTCTTCATGTCTCTTGACCTGAGTTTCAAAATCTTGATTTTCTAATTCCATATCATTGCTAGTGTTGTTAGCTTCGATTCACATCTTTGAACACTAGAATCCGATATCACACGAGCCAGGTATGACAACTTTAATTTACTCACGCGCTCTTCTCAACTCCCTTCTCAAATTTGGTAATTTCTTCATGTCTCTCGACCTGAGTTTCAAAATCTTGATTTTCTAATTCCATATCATAGCTAGTGTTGTTAGCTTCGATTCGCATCTTTGAACACTAAAATCGGATATCACACGAGCCAGTTACGAACATTTTAATTTACTCACGCGCTCTTCTCAACTCCCTCCTCTAATTTACTAATTTCTTTTTAATTTACTCACGTGCTCTTCTCAACTCCCTCCTCTGATTTACTAATTTTATCATGTCTCTCGACCTGAGTTTCAAAATCTTGATTTTCTAATTCCATATTATAGCTAGTGTTGTTAGCTTCGATTTGCATCTTTGAACACTAAAATCCGATATAACACGAGCCAGGTACGAACATTTTAATTTACTCACGCGCTCTTCTCAAATCCCTCCTCTAATTTGCTAATTTCTTCATGTCTCTCGACCTGAGTGTCAAAATCTTGATTTTTTAATTCCATATTATAGCTAGTGTTGTTAGCTTCGATTCGCATGTTTGAACACTAAAATCCGATATCACACAATCCAGGTATGACAATTTTAATTTACTCACGCGCTCTTCTTAACTCCCTCCTCTAATTTACTAATTTCTTCATG
This sequence comes from Azolla caroliniana, assembly GCF_043228905.1. Taxonomy (NCBI): domain Eukaryota; kingdom Viridiplantae; phylum Streptophyta; class Polypodiopsida; order Salviniales; family Salviniaceae; genus Azolla; species Azolla caroliniana. The sequence continues at coordinate 75,288 of NW_028230475.1, forward strand.
TCTCTCGACCTGAGTTTCAAAATCTTGATTTTCTAATTCCATATCATTGCTAGTGTTGTTAGCTTCGATTCGCATCTTTGAACACTAAAATCCGATATCACACGAGCCAGTTATGAACATTTTAATTTACTCACGCGCTCTTCTCAACTCCCTCCTCTTATTTACTAATTTCTTCATGTCTCTCGACCTGAGTTTCAAAATCTTGATTTTCTAATTCCATATCATAGCTAGTGTTGTTAGCTTCGATTCGCATGTTTGAACACTAAAATCCGATATCACACAAGCCAGGTATGACAATTTTAATTTACTCACGCGCTCTTCTTAACTCCCTCCTCTAATTTACTAATTTCTTCATGTCTCTTGACCTGAGTTTCAAAATCTTGATTTTCTAATTCCATATCATTGCTAGTGTTGTTAGCTTCGATTCACATCTTTGAACACTAGAATCCGATATCACACGAGCCAGGTATGACAACTTTAATTTACTCACGCGCTCTTCTCAACTCCCTTCTCAAATTTGGTAATTTCTTCATGTCTCTCGACCTGAGTTTCAAAATCTTGATTTTCTAATTCCATATCATAGCTAGTGTTGTTAGCTTCGATTCGCATGTTTGAACACTAAAGTCCGATATCACACAAGCCAGGTATGACAATTTTAATTTACTCACGCGCTCTTCTCAACTCCCTCCTCTAATTTACTTATTTCTTCATGTCTCTCGACCTGAGTTTCAAAATCTTTATTTTCTAATTCCATATCATAGCTAGTGTTGTTAGCTTCGATTCGCATCTTTGAACACTAAAAGCCGATATCACACGAGCCAGGTATGACAACTTTAATTTACTCACGCGCTCTTCTCAACTCCCTCCTCAAATTTGGTAATTTCTTCATGTCTCTCGACCTGAGTTTCAAAATCTGGCCCTCCCCTCCCCACCCACCATCCAACCTCGCCCTCATAGGAACTTTAGAACTGCACTACACAATCTCAAAAAAAATCAAGACATAGTTATTAAACCTGCGGATAAAAATCTAGGCACGTGCATTCTCTCTAAGGATTGGTACCTTAACGAATGCCTTAGACAGCTCAACGACAAAAACACTTATACCCCCGTCAAAGACGTCCCCCTAGAAACTCTCCACAGTCGACTTGAACACCTATGTCTGTAAGCTTCCCCCCACCTCTCCAATGAGGAAATTAGATTCCTCCTTCAGAAACCCAAACATGGTTTCAGGATATGTTGTTTCTACATCATCCCCAAAATCCACAAGCCCATTGTTGTAGGACGCCCTATTTGCGCCTACAACAATTATGTTTTCGAAAGAGCCTCTAAATGGCTACACCATCTACTACATCCTGTCTTATTGTCTAAAAAACAACACCTCAAAGACTCCTTAACACTTGTTAAGGACCTAGCACACCACACCTTCCCCAAAACTTGCACGTTGTTTTCTTTTGACGTAGTGTCACTATATCCCAGTATACCTACCACGGAAGGTCTATTGGTTTTTAAAAAATCTATTTCACATCATTTCCCACCACACAAAACCAAAATCATTATGAGTGTTGCCGAACTAATACTTAGAAACAATTTTCTCTCCTTTAATAATGCTTTTTGGTTACAAATTAAAGGCACCGCGATGGGTAGTAATTTTGCGGTTGTTTACGCTTGCTTGTTTCTTTCGCAGCTAGAGGACGACAACCTAGCTTTCCAAACACTGCAACTACTCTACTACAAACGCTACATTGATGATGCCATAGGAGTTTGGGAAGGTTCCCCCGATACACTTCACACCTTCTTACACCAATACGGCGTGCCTCTACAACAACACATCCGTATTGAATCAACAACCTCCCCTAAAGAGATCACCATCCTGGACGTCGTCTTCTTCAAAGGCCCATACTTTAAAGAATTCGGCATCCTCGACACCACATGCCACCAAAAACCTCTCAATGCCTACATGTACCTCCCGTGGAAATCCTCGCACCCCATAGCACACAAAAAGGGCTTCATCACGGGCGAACTAAAACGGTATGCTATTCGGGAGAGCTCGGAAAATGGCTACATGGAACTACGCAAAAAGTTCTACGACCGCCTAAGAGCTAGGGGCTACCCATCGAAGTTCCTACTCAAGTGTTTTTCGACCGTCCCCTACTCCATACGAAACCAACTACTCTCTAACCAACCCAACAACAAAAAACCTCCACCCATTGTTTTTAAGCTTCGATACTCCCCTTGTATCAAAAAACTCCCTCCTCTAATTTACTAATTTCTTCATGTCTCGCGACCTGGGTTTCAAAATCTTGATTTTCTAATTCCATATTATAGCTAGTGTTATTAGCTTCTATTCGCATGATGGAACACTAAAATCGGATATCACACGAGCCAGGTATGAACATTTTAATTTACTCACTTGCTCTTCTCAACTCCCTCCTCAAATTTACTAATTTCTCCATGTCTCTCGACCTGAGTTTCAAAAACTTGATTTTTTAATTGCATATCATAGCTAGTGTTGTTAGCTGCGATTCGCATGATTTGAACACTAAAATCTGATATCACACGAGCCACGTATGACAACTTTAATTTACTCACGCGCTCTACTCAACTCCCTCCTCTAATTTACTAATTTCTTCATGTCTCTCGACCTGAGTTTCAAAATCTGGATTATTTAATTCCATATCATAGCTAGTGTTATTAGCTGCGATTCGCATGATGGAACACTAAAATCGGATATCACACGAGCCAGTTATGAACATTTTAATTTACTCACGCGCTCTTCTCAACTCCCTCCTCTAATTTACTAATTTCTTCATGTCTCTCGACCTGAGTTTCAAAATCTGGATTTTTTAATTCCATATCATAGCTAGTGTTGTTAGCTTCGATTCGCATGTTTGAACACTAAAATCCGATATCACTCGAGCCAGGTATGACAATTTTAATTTACTCACGCGCTCTTCTCCACTCCCTCCTCAAATTTGGTAATTTCTTCATGTCTCTCGACCTGAGTTTCAAAATCTTGATTTTTTAATTCCATATCATAGCTAGTGTTATTAGCTGCGATTCGCATGATTTGAACACTAAAATCCGATATCACACGAGCTAGTTATGAACATTTTAATTTACTCACGCGCTCTTCTCCACTCCCTCCTCAAATTTGGTAATTTCATCATGTCTCTCGACCTGAGTTTCAAAATCTGGATTTTTTAATTCCATATCATAGCTAGTGTTGTTAGCTTCGATTCGCATGTTTGAACACTAAAATCCGATATCACTCGAGCCAGGTATGACAATTTTAATTTACTCACGCGCTCTTCTCAACTCCCTCCTCTAATTTACTACTTTCTTCATGTCTCTCGACCTGAGTTTCAAAATCTTGATTTTTTAATTCCATATCATAGCTAGTGTTATTAGCTGCGATTCGCATGATTGGAACACTAAAATCCGATATCACACGAGCCAGTTATGAACATTTTAATTTACTCACGCGCTCTTCTCAACTCCCTCCTCAAATTTGGTAATTTCTTCATGTCTCTCGACCTAAGTTTAAAAATCTGGATTTTTTAATTCCATATCATAGCTAGTGTTATTAGCTGCGATTCGCATGATTTGAACACTAAAATCCGATATCACACGAGCCAGTTATGAACATTTTAATTTACTCACGCGCTCTTCTCCACTCCCTCCTCAAATTTGGTAATTTCTTCATGTCTCTCGACCTGAGTTTCAAAATCTTGATTTTTTAATTCCATATCATAGCTAGTGTTATTAGCTGCGATTCGCATGATTTGAACACTAAAATCCGATATCACACGAGCTAGTTATGAACATTTTAATTTACTCACGCGCTCTTCTCCACTCCCTCCTCAAATTTGGTAATTTCATCATGTCTCTCGACCTGAGTTTCAAAATCTTGATTTTCTAATTCCATTTCATAGCTAGTGTTGTTAGCTTCGATTCACATGTTTGAACACAACAATCTCATATCACACGAGCCAGGTACGAACATTTTAATTTACTCACGCGCTCTTCTCAACTCCCTCCTCTAATTTGCTAATTTCTTCATGTCTCTCGACCTGAGTTTCAAAATCTTGATTTTTTAATTCCATATCATAGCTAGTGTTGTTAGCTTCGATTCGCATCTTTGAACATTAAAATCCGATATCACACGACAATTTTAATTTACTCACCTGCTCTTCTCAACTCCCTCCTCAAATTTGGTAATTTCTTCATGTCTCTCGACCTGAGTTTCAAAATCTTGATTTTTTAATTCCATATCATAGCTAGTGTTGTTAGCTTCGATTCGCATGTTTGAACACAACAATCCCATATCACACGAGCCAGGTACGAACATTTTAATTTACTCACGCGCTCTTCTCAACTCCCTCCTCAAATTTGGTAATTTCTTCATGTCTCTCGACCTGAGTTTCAAAATCTTGATTTTTTAATTCCATATCATAGCTAGTGTTGTTAGTTTAGATATGCATGGTTAAACACTAAAATCTGATATCACACGAGCCAGGTATGACAATTTTAATTTACTCACCTGCTCTTCTCAACTCCCTCCTCATATTTGGTAATTTCTTCATGTCTCTCGACCTGAGTTTCAAAATCTTGATTTTTTAATTCCATATCATAGCTAGTGTTGTTAGCTTTGATTCGCATGGTTGAACACTAAAATCCGATATCACACGAGCCAGGTATGACAATTTTAATTTACTCACCTGCTCTTCTCAACTCCCTCCTCAAATTTGGTAATTTCTTCATGTCTCTCGACCTGAGTTTCAAAATCTTGATTTTTTAATTCCATATCATAGCTAGTGTTGTTAGCTTTGATTTGCATGGTTAAACACTAAAATCCGATATCACACGAGCCAGGTATGACAATTTTAATTTACTCACCTGCTCTTCTCAACTCCCTCCTCATATTTGGTAATTTCTTCATGTCTCTCGACCTGAGTTTCAAAATCTTGATTTTTTAATTCCATATCATAGCTAGTGTTATCAGCTTCGATTCGCATGATGGAACACTAAAATCGAATATCACACGAGCCAGGTACGAACATTTTAATTTACTCACGCGCTCTTCTCAACTCCCTCCTCTAATTTGCTAATTTCTTCATGTCTCTCGACCTGAGTTTCAAAATCTTGATTTTTTAATTCCATATCATAGCTAGTGTTGTTAGCTTTGATTCGCATGGTTGAACACTAAAATCCGATATCACACGAGCCAGTTATGAACATTTTAATTTACTCACGCGCTCTTCTCAACTCCCTCCTCAAATTTGGTAATTTCTTCATGTCTCTCGACCTGAGTTTCAAAATCTTGATTTTCTAATTCCATTTCATAGCTAGTGTTGTTAGCTTCGATTCACATGTTTGAACACAACAATCTCATATCACACGAGCCAGTTATGAACATTTTAATTTACTCACGCGCTCTTCTCAACTCCCTCCTCTAATTTACTAATTTCTTCATGTCTCTCGACCTGAGTTTCAAAATCTGGATTTTTTAATTCCATATCATAGCTAGTGTTGTTAGCTTCGATTCGCATGTTTGAACACTAAAATCCGATATCACTCGAGCCAGGTATGACAATTTTAATTTACTCACGCGCTCTTCTCAACTCCCTCCTCTAATTTACTACTTTCTTCATGTCTCTCGACCTGAGTTTCAAAATCTTGATTTTCTAATTCCATATCATAGCTAGTGTTATTAGCTGCGATTCGCATGATTGGAACACTAAAATCCGATATCACACGAGCCAGTTATGAACATTTTAATTTACTCACGCGCTCTTCTCAACTCCCTCCTCTAATTTGGTAATTTCTTCATGTCTCTCGACCTAAGTTTAAAAATCTGGATTTTTTAATTCCATATCATAGCTAGTGTTATTAGCTGCGATTCGCATGATTTGAACACTAAAATCCGATATCACACGAGCCAGTTATGAACATTTTAATTTACTCACGCGCTCTTCTCCACTCCCTCCTCAAATTTGGTAATTTCTTCATGTCTCTCGACCTGAGTTTCAAAATCTTGATTTTTTAATTCCATATCATAGCTAGTGTTATTAGCTGCGATTCGCATGATTTGAACACTAAAATCCGATATCACACGAGCTAGTTATGAACATTTTAATTTACTCACGCGCTCTTCTCCACTCCCTCCTCAAATTTGGTAATTTCATCATGTCTCTCGACCTGAGTTTCAAAATCTTGATTTTCTAATTCCATTTCATAGCTAGTGTTGTTAGCTTCGATTCACATGTTTGAACACAACAATCTCATATCACACGAGCCAGGTACGAACATTTTAATTTACTCACGCGCTCTTCTCAACTCCCTCCTCTAATTTGCTAATTTCTTCATGTCTCTCGACCTGAGTTTCAAAATCTTGATTTTTTAATTCCATATCATAGCTAGTGTTGTTAGCTTCGATTCGCATCTTTGAACATTAAAATCCGATATCACACGACAATTTTAATTTACTCACCTGCTCTTCTCAACTCCCTCCTCAAATTTGGTAATTTCTTCATGTCTCTCGACCTGAGTTTCAAAATCTTGATTTTTTAATTCCATATCATAGCTAGTGTTGTTAGCTTCGATTCGCATGTTTGAACACAACAATCCCATATCACACGAGCCAGGTACGAACATTTTAATTTACTCACGCGCTCTTCTCAACTCCCTCCTCAAATTTGGTAATTTCTTCATGTCTCTCGACCTGAGTTTCAAAATCTTGATTTTTTAATTCCATATCATAGCTAGTGTTGTTAGTTTAGATATGCATGGTTAAACACTAAAATCTGATATCACACGAGCCAGGTATGACAATTTTAATTTACTCACCTGCTCTTCTCAACTCCCTCCTCAGATTTGGTAATTTCTTCATGTCTCTCGACCTGAGTTTCAAAATCTTGATTTTTTAATTCCATATCATAGCTAGTGTTGTTAGCTTTGATTCGCATGGTTGAACACTAAAATCCGATATCACACGAGCCAGGTATGACAATTTTAATTTACTCACCTGCTCTTCTGAACTCCCTCCTCAAATTTGGTAATTTCTTCATGTCTCTCGACCTGAGTTTCAAAATCTTGATTTTTTAATTCCATATCATAGCTAGTGTTGTTAGCTTTGATTTGCATGGTTAAACACTAAAATCCGATATCACACGAGCCAGGTATGACAATTTTAATTTACTCACCTGCTCTTCTCAACTCCCTCCTCATATTTGGTAATTTCTTCATGTCTCTCGACCTGAGTTTCAAAATCTTGATTTTTTAATTCCATATCATAGCTAGTGTTATCAGCTTCGATTCGCATGATGGAACACTAAAATCGAATATCACACGAGCCAGGTACGAACATTTTAATTTACTCACGCGCTCTTCTCAACTCCCTCCTCTAATTTGCTAATTTATTCATGTCTCTCGACCTGAGTTTCAAAATCTTGATTTTTTAATTCCATATCATAGCTAGTGTTGTTAGCTTTGATTCGCATGGTTGAACACTAAAATCCGATATCACACGAGCCAGTTATGAACATTTTAATTTACTCACGCGCTCTTCTCAACTCCCTCCTCAAATTTGGTAATTTCTTCATGTCTCTCGACCTGAGTTTCAAAATCTTGATTTTCTAATTCCATTTCATAGCTAGTGTTGTTAGCTTCGATTCACATGTTTGAACACAACAATCTCATATCACACGAGCCAGTTATGAACATTTTAATTTACTCACGCGCTCTTCTCAACTCCCTCCTCTAATTTACTAATTTCTTCATGTCTCTCGACCTGAGTTTCAAAATCTGGATTTTTTAATTCCATATCATAGCTAGTGTTGTTAGCTTCGATTCGCATGTTTGAACACTAAAATCCGATATCACTCGAGCCAGGTATGACAATTTTAATTTACTCACGCGCTCTTCTCAACTCCCTCCTCTAATTTACTACTTTCTTCATGTCTCTCGACCTGAGTTTCAAAATCTTGATTTTTTAATTCCATATCATAGCTAGTGTTATTAGCTGCGATTCGCATGATTGGAACACTAAAATCCGATATCACACGAGCCAGTTATGAACATTTTAATTTACTCACGCGCTCTTCTCAACTCCCTCCTCAAATTTGGTAATTTCTTCATGTCTCTCGACCTAAGTTTAAAAATCTGGATTTTTTAATTCCATATCATAGCTAGTGTTATTAGCTGCGATTCGCATGATTTGAACACTAAAATCCGATATCACACGAGCCAGTTATGAACATTTTAATTTACTCACGCGCTCTTCTCCACTCCCTCCTCTGATTTACTAATTTCATCATGTCTCTCGACCTGAGTTTCAAAATCTTGATTTTTTAATTCCATATCATAGCTAGTGTTATTAGCTGCGATTCGCATGTTTGAACACAACAATCTCATATCACACGAGCCAGGTACGAACATTTTAATTTACTCACGCGCTCTTCTCAACTCCCTCCTCCACCTGAGTTTCAAAATCTTGATTTTTTAATTCCATATCATAGCTAGTGTTGTTAGCTTTGATTTGCATGGTTAAACACTAAAATCGAATATCACACGTCCCAGGTATGAACATTTTAATTTACTCACGTGCTCTTCTCAACACCCTCCTCTTATTTACTAATTTATTCATGTCTTGCGACCTGAGTTTCAAAATCTTGATTTTTTAATTCCATATCATAGCTAGTGTTATTAGCTGCGATTCGCATGATTTGAACACTAAAATCCGATATCACACGAGCTAGTTATGAACATTTTAATTTACTCACGCGCTCTTCTCCACTCCCTCCTCAAATTTGGTAATTTCTTCCTGTCTGTCGACCTGAGTTTCAAAATCTTGATTTTTTAATTCCATATCATAGCTAGTGTTGTTAGCTTCGATTTGCATGTTTGAACACTGAAATCCGATATCACTCGAGCCAGGTATGACAATTTTAATTTACTCACGTGCTCTTCTCAAGTCCCTCCTCTAATTTACTAATTTATTCATGTCTCGTGACTTGAGTTTCAAAATCTTGATTTCCTAATTCTATATTACAGCTAGTGTTGTTAGCTTTGATTCGCATGGTTGAACACTAAAATCCGATATCACACGAGCCAGTTATGAACATTTTAATTTACTCACGCGCTCTTCTCAACTCCCTCCTCAAATTTGGTAATTTCTTCATGTCTCTCGACCTGAGTTTCAAAATCTTGATTTTCTAATTCCATATCATAGCTAGTGTTGTTAGCTTCGATTCGCATCTTTGAACACAAAAATCGAATATCACATGAGCGAGGTACGAACATTTTAATTTACTCACGCGCTCTTCGCAACTCCCTCCTCTAATTTGCTAATTTCTTCATGTCTCTCGACCTGAGTTTCAAAATCTTGATTTTCTAATTCCATATCATAGCTAGTGTTGTTAGCTTCGATTCGGAGGATGGAACACTAAAATCGGATATCACACGAGCCAGGTATGAACATTTTAATTTACTCACGCTCTCTTCTCAGATCCCTCCTCAAATTTTGTAATTTCTTCCTGTCTCTCGACCTGAGTTTCAAAATCTTAATTTTCTAATTCCATATCATAGCTAGTGTTGTTAGCTTCGATTCGCATGTTTCAACACAAAAATCGGATATCACACGAGCCAGGTATGACAATTTTAGTTTACTCACGCGATCTTCTCAACTCCCTCCTCTAATTTACTAATTTCTTCATGTCTCTTGACCTGAGTCTCGAAATCTGGATTTTCTAATTCCATATCATAGCTAGTGTTGTTAGCTTCGATTCGCATGTTTGAACACAACAATCCCATATCACACGAGCCAGGTACGAACATTTTAATTTACTCACGCGCTCTTCTCAACTCCCTCTTCTAATTTGCTAATTTCTTCCTGTCTCTCGACCTGAGTTTTAAAATCTTGATTTTTTAATTCCATATCATAGCTAGTGTTGTTAGCTTCGATTCGCATGTTTGAACACAAAAATCGGATATCACACGAGCCAGGTAGGACAATTTTAATTTACTCACGCGATCTTCTCAACTCCCTCGTCTGATTTACTAATTTCTTCATGTCTATTGACCTGAGTTTCAAAATCTGGATTTTCTAATTCCATATCATAGCTAGTGTTGTTAGCTTCGATTCGCATCTTTGAACACTAAAATCCGATATCACACAAGCTAGGTATGACAATTTTAATTTACTCACCTGCTCTTCTCAACTCCCTCCTCAATTTTGCTAATTTCTTCCTGTCTCTCGACCTGAGTTTCAAAATCTTGATTTTTTAATTCCATATCATAGCTAGTGTTATTAGCTTCGATTCGCATGATGGAACACTAAAATTGAATATCACACGAGCCAGGTATGACAATTTTAATTTACTCACGCGGTCTTCTCAACTCCCTCCTCTAATTTGCTAATTTCTTCATGTCTCTCGACCTGTGTTTCAAAATCTTGATTTTTTAATTCCATATCATAGCTAGTGTTGTTAGCTTCGATTCGCATGTTTGAACACTGAAATCCGATATCACTCGAGCCAGGTATGACAATTTTAATTTACTCACGCGCTCTTCTCAACTCCCTCCTCTAATTTACTAATTTCTTCATGTCTCTTGACCTGAGTTTCAAAATCTTGATTTTTTAATTCCATATCATAGCTAGTGTTATTAGCTTCGATTCGCATGATGGAACACTAAAATCGGATATCACACGAGCCAGTTATGAACATTTTAATTTACTCACGCGCTCTTCTCAACTCCCTCCTCTAATTTACTAATTTCTTCATGTCTCTCGACCTGAGTTTCAAAATCTGGATTTTCTAATTCCATATCATAGCTAGTGTTATTAACTTCGATTCGCATGATTTGAACACTAAAATCGGATATCACACGAGCCAGGTATGAGAATTTTAATTTACTCACGCGATCTTCTCAACTCCCTCCTCTAATTTACTAATTTATTCATGTCTCGTGACCTATGTTTCAAAATCTTGATTTTCTAATTCTATATTACAGCTAGTGTTGTTAGCTTCGATTCGCATGTTTGAACACAACAATCCGATATCACACGAGCCAGGTATGACAATTTTAATTTACTCACGCAATCTTCTCCACTCCCTCCTCAAATTTGGTAATTTCTTCATGTCTCTCGACCTGAGTTTCAAAATCTTGATTTTCTAATTCCATCTCATAGCTAGTGTTGTTAGCTTCTATTCGCATGTTTGAACACAAAAATCGGATATCACACGAGCCAGGTATGACAATTTTAATTTACTCACGCAATCTTCTCCACTCCCTCCGCAAATTTGGTAATTTCTTCATGTCTCTCGACCTGAAGTTTCAAAATCTTGATTTTTTAATTCCATATCATAGCTAGTGTTCTTAGCTGCGATTCGCATGATTTGAACACTAAAATCCGATATCAAACGAGCCAGGTAGGAACATTTGAATTTACTCACGCGCTCTTCTCAACTCCCTCCTCTAATTTGCTAATTTCTTCATGTCTCTCGACCTGAGTGTCAAAATCTTGATATTTTAATTCTATATCATAACTAGTGTTTTTAGCTTCGATTCGCATGTTTGAACACTAAAATCCGATATCACACGAGCCAGGTATGACAACTTTAATTTACTCACGCGCTCTTCTCAACTCCCTCCTCTAATTTACTAATTTCTTCATGTCTCTCGACCTGAGTTTCAAAATCTTGATTTTCTAATTCCATATCATAGCTAGTGTTGTTAGCTTCGATTCGCATCTTTGAACACTAAAATCCGATATCACACGAGCCAGGTATGACAACTTTAATTTACTCACCTGCTCTTCTCAACTCCCTCCTCAAATTTAGTAATTTCTTCATGTCTCTCGACCTGAGTTTCAAAATCTTGATTTTCTAATTTCATATCATAGCTAGTGTATTTAGCTTCGATTCGCATGATGGAACCCTAAAATCGGATATCACACGAGCCAGGTATGACAATTTTAATTTAGTCACGCTATCTTCTCAACTCCCTCGTGTGATTTACTAATTTCTTCATGTCTCTTGACCTGAGTTTCAAAAACTGGATTTTCTAATTCCATATCATAGCTAGTGTTGTTAGCTTCGATTCGCATGTTTGAACACAACAATCCCATATCACACGAGCCAGGTACGAACATTTTAATTTACTCACGCGCTCTTCTCAACTCCCTCCTCTAATTTGCTAATTTCTTCCTGTCTCTCGACCTGAGTTTCAAAATCTTGATTTTTTAATTCCATATCATAGCTAGTGTTGTTAGCTTCGATTCGCATGTTTGAACACAATAATCGGATATCACACGAGCCAGGTATGAACATTTTAATTTACTCACGTGCTCTTCTCAACTCCCTCCTCTAATTTACTAATTTATTCATGTCTCGTGACTTGAGTTTCAAAATCTTGATTTTCTAATTCTATATTACAGCTAGTGTTGTTAGCTTCGATTCGCATGTTTGAACACAACAATCCGATATTACACGAGCCAGGTATGACAATTTTAATTTACTCACGCAATCTTCTCCACTCCCTCCTCAAATTTGGTAATTTCTTCATGTCTCTCGACCTGAGTTTCAAAATCTTGATTTTCTAATTCCATATCATAGCTAGTGTTGTTAGCTTCGATTCGCATGTTTGAACACAAAAATCGGATATCACACGAGCCAGGTATGACAATTTTAATTTAGTCACGCGATCTTCTCAACTCCCTCCTCTAATTTACTAATTTCTTCATGTCTCTTGACCTGAGTTTCGAAATCTGGATTTTCTAATTCCATATCATAGCTAGTGTTGTTAGCTTCGATTCGCATGTTTGAACACAACAATCCCATATCACACGAGCCAGGTACGAACATTTTAATTTACTCACGCGCTCTTCTCAACTCCCTCCTCTAATTTGCTAATTTCTTCCTGTCTCTCGACCTGAGTTTCAAAATCTTGATTTTTTAATTCCATATCATAGCTAGTGTTGTTAGCTTCGATTCGCATGTTTCAACACAAAAATCGGATATCACACGAGCCAGGTATGAACATTTTAATTTACTCACGTGCTCTTCTCAACTCCCTCCTCTAATTTACTAATTTATTCATGTCTCGTGACTTGAGTTTCAAAATCTTGATTTTCTAATTCTATATTACAGCTAGTGTTGTTAGCTTCGATTCGCATGTTTGAACACAACAATCCGATATTACACGAGCCAGGTATGACAATTTTAATTTACTCACGCAATCTTCTCCACTCCCTCCTCAAATTTGGTAATTTCTTCATGTCTCTCGACCTGAGTTTCAAAATCTTGATTTTCTAATTCCATATCATAGCTAGTGTTGTTAGCTTCGATTCGCATGTTTGAACACAAAAATCGGATATCACACGAGCCAGGTATGACAATTTTAATTTAGTCACGCGATCTTCTCAACTCCCTCCTCTAATTTACTAATTTCTTCATGTCTCTTGACCTGAGTTTCGAAATCTGGATTTTCTAATTCCATATCATAGCTAGTGTTGTTAGCTTCGATTCGCATGTTTGAACACAAAAATCGGATATCACACGAGCCAGGTATGACAATTTTAATTTAGTCACGCGATCTTCTCAACTCCCTCCTCTAATTTACTAATTTCTTCATGTCTCTTGACCTGAGTTTCGAAATCTGGATTTTCTAATTCCATATCATAGCTAGTGTTGTTAGCTTCGATTCGCATGTTTGAACACAACAATCCCATATCACACGAGCCAGGTACGAACATTTTAATTTACTCACGCGCTCTTCTCAACTCCCTCCTCTAATTTGCTAATTTCTTCCTGTCTCTCGACCTGAGTTTCAAAATCTTGATTTTTTAATTCCATATCATAGCTAGTGTTGTTAGCTTCGATTCGCATGTTTCAACACAAAAATCGGATATCACACGAGCCAGGTATGAACATTTTAATTTACTCACGTGCTCTTCTCAACTCCCTCCTCTAATTTACTAATTTATTCATGTCTCGTGACTTGAGTTTCAAAATCTTGATTTTCTAATTCTATATTACAGCTAGTGTTGTTAGCTTCGATTCGCATGTTTGAACACAACAATCCGATATTACACGAGCCAGGTATGACAATTTTAATTTACTCACGCAATCTTCTCCACTCCCTCCTCAAATTTGGTAATTTCTTCATGTCTCTCGACCTGAGTTTCAAAATCTTGATTTTCTAATTCCATATCATAGCTAGTGTTGTTAGCTTCGATTCGCATGTTTGAACACAAAAATCGGATATCACACGAGCCAGGTATGACAATTTTAATTTAGTCACGCGATCTTCTCAACTCCCTCCTCTAATTTACTAATTTCTTCATGTCTCTTGACCTGAGTTTCGAAATCTGGATTTTCTAATTCCATATCATAGCTAGTGTTGTTAGCTTCGATTCGCATGTTTGAACACAACAATCCCATATCACACGAGCCAGGTACGAACATTTTAATTTACTCACGCGCTCTTCTCAACTCCCTCCTCTAATTTGCTAATTTCTTCCTGCCTCTCGACCTGAGTTTCAAAATCTTGATTTTTTAATTCCATATCATAGCTAGTGTTGTTAGCTTCGATTCGCATGTTTCAACACAAAAATCGGATATCACACGAGCCAGGTAGGACAATTTTAATTTACTCACGAGATCTTCTCAACTCCCTCGTCTAATTTACTAATTTCTTCATGTCTATTGACCTGAGTTTCAAAATCTGGATTTTCTAATTCCATATCATAGCTAGTGTTGTTAGCTTCGATTCGCATCTTTGAACACTAAAATCCGATATCACACAAGCTAGGTATGACAATTTTAATTTACTCACCTGCTCTTCTCAACTCCCTCCTCAATTTTGCTAATTTCTTCCTGTCTCTCGACCTGAGTTTCAAAATCTTAATTTTCTAATTCCATATCATAGCTAGTGTTATTAGCTTCGATTCGCATGATGGAACACTAAAATTGAATATCACACGAGCCAGGTATGACAATTTTAATTTACTCACGCGCTCTTCTCAACTCCCTCCTCTAATTTGCTAATTTCTTCATGTCTCTCGACCTGTGTTTCAAAATCTTGATTTTCTAATTCCATATCATAGCTATTGTTGTTAGCTTCGATTCGCATGTTTGAACACTGAAATCCGATATCACTCGAGCCAGTTATGATAATTTTAATTTACTCACGCGCTCTTCTCAACTCCCTCCTCTAATTTACTAATTTCTTCATGTCTCTCGACCTGAGTTTCAAAATCTGGATTTTCTAATTCCATATCATAGCTAGTGTTATTAGCTTCGATTCGCATGATTTGAACACTAAAATCCGATATCACACGAGCCAGTTATGAACATTTTAATTTACTCACGCGCTATTCTCAACTCCCTCCTCAAATTTGGTAATTTCTTCATGTCTCTCGACCTGAGTTTTAAAATCTTGATTTTTTAATTCCATATCATAGCTAGTGTTATTAGCTGCGATTCGCATGATTGTAACACTAAAATCCGATATCACACGAGCCAGTTATGAACATTTTAATTTACTCACGCGCTATTCTCAACTCCCTCCTCAAATTTGGTAATTTCTTCATGTCTCTCGACCTGAGTTTTAAAATCTTGATTTTTTAATTCCATATCATAGCTAGTGTTATTAGCTGCGATTCGCATGATTGTAACACTAAAATCCGATATCACACGAGCCAGTTATGAACATTTTAATTTACTTACGCGCTATTCTCAACTCTCTCCTCTAATTTACTAATTTCTTCATGTCTCTCGACCTGAGTTTCAAAATCTTGATTTTTTAATTCCATATCATAGCTAGTGTTATCAGCTTCGATTCGCATGATGGAACACTAAAATCGAATATCACACGAGCCAGGTATGACAATTTTAATTTACTCACGCAATCTTCTCCACTCCCTCCTCAAATTTGGTAATTTCTTCATGTCTCGTGACCTATGTTTCAAAATCTCGATTTTTTAATTCCATATCATAGCTAGTGTTGTTAGCTTTGATTCGCATGGTTGAACACTAAAATCCGATATCACACGAGCCAGTTATGAACATTTTAATTTATTCACGCGCTCTTCTCAACTCCCTCCTCAAATTTGGTAATTTCTTCATGTCTCTCGACCTGAGTTTCAAAATCTTGATTTTCTAATTCCATATCATAGCTAGTGTTGTTAGCTTCGATTCGCATCTTTGAACACAAAAATCGAATATCACACGAGCGAGGTACGAACATTTTAATTTACTCACGCGCTCTTCTCAACTCCCTCCTCTAATTTGCTAATTTCTTCATGTCTCTCGACCTGAGTTTCAAAATCTTGATTTTTTAATTCCATATCATAGCTAGTGTTATCAGCTTCGATTCGCATGATGGAACACTAAAATCGAATATCACACGAGCCAGGTACGAACATTTTAATTTACTCACGCGCTCTTCTCAACTCCCTCCTCTAATTTGCTAATTTCTTCATGTCTCTCGACCTGAGTTTCAAAATCTTGATATTTTAATTCCATATCATAGCTAGTGTTTTTAGCTTCGATTCGCATGTTTGAACACTAAAATCCGATATCACACGAGCCAGGTATGACAACTTTAATTTACTCACGCGCTCTTCTCAACTCCCTCCTCTAATTTACTAATTTCTTCATGTCTCTCGACCTGAGTTTCAAAATCTTCATTTTCTAATTCCATATCATAGCTAGTGTTGTTAGCTTCGATTCGCATCTTTGAACACTAAAATCCGATATCACACGAGCCAGGTAGGAACATTTTAATTTACTCATGCGCTCTTCTCAACTCCCTCCTCTAATTTGCTAATTTCTTCATGTCTCTCGACCTAAGTGTCGAAATCTTGATATTTTAATTCCATATCATAGCTAGTGTTTTTAGCTTCGATTCGCATGTTTGAACACTAAAATCCGATATCACACGAGCCAGGTATGACAACTTTAATTTACTCACGCGCTCTTCTCAACTCCCTCCTCTAATTTACTAATTTCTTCATGTCTCTCGACCTGAGTTTCAAAATCTTGATTTTTTAATTCCATATCATAGCTAGTGTTGTTAGCTTTGATTCGCATGGTTAAACACTAAAATCCGATATCACACGAGCCAGGTATGACAATTTTAATTTACTCACCTGCTCTTCTCAACTCCCTCCTCAAATTTGGTAATTTCTTTATGTCTCTCGACCTGAGTTTCAAATTTTGATTTTTTAATTCCATATCATAGCTAGTGTTGTTAGCTTCGATTCATATCTTTGAACACTAAAATCCGATATCACATGAGCCAGGTATGACAACTTTAATTTACTCACGCGCTCTTCTCAACTCCCTCCTCAAATTTGGTAATTTCTTCATGTCTCTCGACCTGAGTTTCAAAATCTTGATTTTCTAATTCCATATCTTAGCTAGTGTTGTTAGCATCGATTCGCATGATCGAACACTAAAATCGGATATCACACGAGCCAGGTATGAACATTTTAATTTACTCACCCGATTCGCATGGTTGAACACTAAAATCCGATATCACACGAGCCAGGTATGACAACTTTAATTTACTCACCCGCTCTTCTCAACTCCCTCCTCAAATTTACTAATTTCTTCATGTCTCTCGACCTGAGTTTCAAAATCTTGATTTTCTAATTCCATATCATAGCTAGTGTTGTTAGCTTCGATTCGCATCTTTGAACACTAAAATCCGATATCACACGAGCCAGGTATGACAATTTTAATTTACTCACGCGCTCCTCTCAACTCCCTCCTCAAATTTGCTAATTTCTTCATGTCTCTCGACCTGAGTTTCAAAATCTTGATTTTTTAATTCCATATCATAGCTAGTGTTATTAGCTGCGATTCGCATGATTTGAACACTAAAATCCGATATCACACGAGCTAGTTATGAACATTTTAATTTACTCACGCGCTCTTCTCCACTCCCTCCTCAAATTTGGTAATTTCTTCATGTCTCTCGACCTGAGTTTCAAAATCTTGATTTTCTAATTCCATATCATAGCTAGTGTTGTTAGCTTCGATTCGCATCTTTGAACACTAAAATCCGATATCACACGAGCCAGGTATGACAATTTTAATTTACTCACGCGCTCTTCTCAACTCCCTCCTCAAATTTAGTAATTTCTTCATGTCTCTCGACCTGAGTTTCAAAATCTTGATTTTCTAATTTCATATCATAGCTAGTGTTGTTAGCATCGATTCGCATGATGGGACACTAAAATCGGATATCACACGAGCCAGGTATGAACATTTTAATTTACTCACCCGCTCTTCTCAACTCCCTCCTCAAATTTACTAATTTGTTCATGTCTCTCGACCTGAGTTTCAAAATCTTGATTTTTTAATTCCATATCATAGTTAGTGTTCTTAGCTGCGATTCGCATGATTTGAACACTAAAATCCGATATCACACGAGCCAGGTAGGAACATTTGAATTTACTCACGCGCTCTTCTCAACTTCCTCCTCTAATTTGCTAATTTCTTCATGTCTCTCGACCTGAGTGTCAAAATCTTGATATTTTAATTCCATATCATAGCTAGTGTTGTTAGCTTCGATTCGCATGTTTGAACACAAAAATCGGATATCACACGAGCCAGGTATGAACATTTTAATTTACTCACGTGCTCTTCTCAAGTCCCTCCTCTAATTTACTAATTTATTCATGTCTCGTGACTTGAGTTTCAAAATCTTGATTTTCTAATTCTATATTACAGCTAGTGTTGTTAGCTTCGATTCGCATTTTTGAACACAACAATCCGATATCACACGAGCCAGGTATGACAATTTTAATTTACTCACGCAATCTTCTCCACTCCCTCCTCAAATTTGGTAATTTCTTCATGTCTCTCGACCTGTGTTTCAAAATCTTGATTTTCTAATTCCATATCATAGCTAGTGTTGTTAGCTTCGATTCGCATGTTTCAACACAAAAATCGGATATCACACGAGCCAGGTATGACAATTTTAATTTAGTCACGCTATCTTCTCAACTCCCTCGTCTGATTTACTAATTTCTTCATGTCTCTTGACCTGAGTTTCAAAATCTGGATTTTCTAATTCCATATCATAGCTAGTGTTGTTAGCTTCGATTCGCATGTTTGAACACAACAATCCCATATCACACGAGCCATGTACGAACATTTTAATTTACTCACGCGCTCTTCTCAACTCCCTCCTCTAATTTGCTAATTTCTTCCTGTCTGTCGACCTGAGTTTCAAAATCTTGATTTTTTAATTCCATATCATAGCTAGTGTTGTTAGCTTCGATTTGCATGTTTGAACACTGAAATCCGATATCACTCGAGCCAGGTATGACAATTTTAATTTACTCACGTGCTCTTCTCAAGTCCCTCCTCTAATTTACTAATTTATTCATGTCTCGTGACTTGAGTTTCAAAATCTTGATTTCCTAATTCTATATTACAGCTAGTGTTGTTAGCTTTGATTCGCATGGTTGAACACTAAAATCCGATATCACACGAGCCAGTTATGAACATTTTAATTTACTCACGCGCTCTTCTCAACTCCCTCCTCAAATTTGGTAATTTCTTCATGTCTCTCGACCTGAGTTTCAAAATCTTGATTTTCTAATTCCATATCATAGCTAGTGTTGTTAGCTTCGATTCGCATCTTTGAACACAAAAATCGAATATCACATGAGCGAGGTACGAACATTTTAATTTACTCACGCGCTCTTCGCAACTCCCTCCTCTAATTTGCTAATTTCTTCATGTCTCTCGACCTGAGTTTCAAAATCTTGATTTTCTAATTCCATATCATAGCTAGTGTTGTTAGCTTCGATTCGGAGGATGGAACACTAAAATCGGATATCACACGAGCCAGGTATGAACATTTTAATTTACTCACGCTCTCTTCTCAGATCCCTCCTCAAATTTTGTAATTTCTTCCTGTCTCTCGACCTGAGTTTCAAAATCTTAATTTTCTAATTCCATATCATAGCTAGTGTTGTTAGCTTCGATTCGCATGTTTCAACACAAAAATCGGATATCACACGAGCCAGGTATGACAATTTTAGTTTACTCACGCGATCTTCTCAACTCCCTCCTCTAATTTACTAATTTCTTCATGTCTCTTGACCTGAGTCTCGAAATCTGGATTTTCTAATTCCATATCATAGCTAGTGTTGTTAGCTTCGATTCGCATGTTTGAACACAACAATCCCATATCACACGAGCCAGGTACGAACATTTTAATTTACTCACGCGCTCTTCTCAACTCCCTCTTCTAATTTGCTAATTTCTTCCTGTCTCTCGACCTGAGTTTTAAAATCTTGATTTTTTAATTCCATATCATAGCTAGTGTTGTTAGCTTCGATTCGCATGTTTGAACACAAAAATCGGATATCACACGAGCCAGGTAGGACAATTTTAATTTACTCACGCGATCTTCTCAACTCCCTCGTCTGATTTACTAATTTCTTCATGTCTATTGACCTGAGTTTCAAAATCTGGATTTTCTAATTCCATATCATAGCTAGTGTTGTTAGCTTCGATTCGCATCTTTGAACACTAAAATCCGATATCACACAAGCTAGGTATGACAATTTTAATTTACTCACCTGCTCTTCTCAACTCCCTCCTCAATTTTGCTAATTTCTTCCTGTCTCTCGACCTGAGTTTCAAAATCTTGATTTTTTAATTCCATATCATAGCTAGTGTTATTAGCTTCGATTCGCATGATGGAACACTAAAATTGAATATCACACGAGCCAGGTATGACAATTTTAATTTACTCACGCGGTCTTCTCAACTCCCTCCTCTAATTTGCTAATTTCTTCATGTCTCTCGACCTGTGTTTCAAAATCTTGATTTTTTAATTCCATATCATAGCTAGTGTTGTTAGCTTCGATTCGCATGTTTGAACACTGAAATCCGATATCACTCGAGCCAGGTATGACAATTTTAATTTACTCACGCGCTCTTCTCAACTCCCTCCTCTAATTTACTAATTTCTTCATGTCTCTTGACCTGAGTTTCAAAATCTTGATTTTTTAATTCCATATCATAGCTAGTGTTATTAGCTTCGATTCGCATGATGGAACACTAAAATCGGATATCACACGAGCCAGTTATGAACATTTTAATTTACTCACGCGCTCTTCTCAACTCCCTCCTCTAATTTACTAATTTCTTCATGTCTCTCGACCTGAGTTTCAAAATCTGGATTTTCTAATTCCATATCATAGCTAGTGTTATTAACTTCGATTCGCATGATTTGAACACTAAAATCGGATATCACACGAGCCAGGTATGAGAATTTTAATTTACTCACGCGATCTTCTCAACTCCCTCCTCTAATTTACTAATTTATTCATGTCTCGTGACCTATGTTTCAAAATCTTGATTTTCTAATTCTATATTACAGCTAGTGTTGTTAGCTTCGATTCGCATGTTTGAACACAACAATCCGATATCACACGAGCCAGGTATGACAATTTTAATTTACTCACGCAATCTTCTCCACTCCCTCCTCAAATTTGGTAATTTCTTCATGTCTCTCGACCTGAGTTTCAAAATCTTGATTTTCTAATTCCATCTCATAGCTAGTGTTGTTAGCTTCTATTCGCATGTTTGAACACAAAAATCGGATATCACACGAGCCAGGTATGACAATTTTAATTTACTCACGCAATCTTCTCCACTCCCTCCGCAAATTTGGTAATTTCTTCATGTCTCTCGACCTGAAGTTTCAAAATCTTGATTTTTTAATTCCATATCATAGCTAGTGTTCTTAGCTGCGATTCGCATGATTTGAACACTAAAATCCGATATCAAACGAGCCAGGTAGGAACATTTGAATTTACTCACGCGCTCTTCTCAACTCCCTCCTCTAATTTGCTAATTTCTTCATGTCTCTCGACCTGAGTGTCAAAATCTTGATATTTTAATTCTATATCATAACTAGTGTTTTTAGCTTCGATTCGCATGTTTGAACACTAAAATCCGATATCACACGAGCCAGGTATGACAACTTTAATTTACTCACGCGCTCTTCTCAACTCCCTCCTCTAATTTACTAATTTCTTCATGTCTCTCGACCTGAGTTTCAAAATCTTGATTTTCTAATTCCATATCATAGCTAGTGTTGTTAGCTTCGATTCGCATCTTTGAACACTAAAATCCGATATCACACGAGCCAGGTATGACAACTTTAATTTACTCACCTGCTCTTCTCAACTCCCTCCTCAAATTTAGTAATTTCTTCATGTCTCTCGACCTGAGTTTCAAAATCTTGATTTTCTAATTTCATATCATAGCTAGTGTATTTAGCTTCGATTCGCATGATGGAACCCTAAAATCGGATATCACACGAGCCAGGTATGACAATTTTAATTTAGTCACGCTATCTTCTCAACTCCCTCGTGTGATTTACTAATTTCTTCATGTCTCTTGACCTGAGTTTCAAAAACTGGATTTTCTAATTCCATATCATAGCTAGTGTTGTTAGCTTCGATTCGCATGTTTGAACACAACAATCCCATATCACACGAGCCAGGTACGAACATTTTAATTTACTCACGCGCTCTTCTCAACTCCCTCCTCTAATTTGCTAATTTCTTCCTGTCTCTCGACCTGAGTTTCAAAATCTTGATTTTTTAATTCCATATCATAGCTAGTGTTGTTAGCTTCGATTCGCATGTTTGAACACAAAAATCGGATATCACACGAGCCAGGTATGAACATTTTAATTTACTCACGTGCTCTTCTCAACTCCCTCCTCTAATTTACTAATTTATTCATGTCTCGTGACTTGAGTTTCAAAATCTTGATTTTCTAATTCTATATTACAGCTAGTGTTGTTAGCTTCGATTCGCATGTTTGAACACAACAATCCGATATTACACGAGCCAGGTATGACAATTTTAATTTACTCACGCAATCTTCTCCACTCCCTCCTCAAATTTGGTAATTTCTTCATGTCTCTCGACCTGAGTTTCAAAATCTTGATTTTCTAATTCCATATCATAGCTAGTGTTGTTAGCTTCGATTCGCATGTTTGAACACAAAAATCGGATATCACACGAGCCAGGTATGACAATTTTAATTTAGTCACGCGATCTTCTCAACTCCCTCCTCTAATTTACTAATTTCTTCATGTCTCTTGACCTGAGTTTCGAAATCTGGATTTTCTAATTCCATATCATAGCTAGTGTTGTTAGCTTCGATTCGCATGTTTGAACACAACAATCCCATATCACACGAGCCAGGTACGAACATTTTAATTTACTCACGCGCTCTTCTCAACTCCCTCCTCTAATTTGCTAATTTCTTCCTGTCTCTCGACCTGAGTTTCAAAATCTTGATTTTTTAATTCCATATCATAGCTAGTGTTGTTAGCTTCGATTCGCATGTTTCAACACAAAAATCGGATATCACACGAGCCAGGTATGAACATTTTAATTTACTCACGTGCTCTTCTCAACTCCCTCCTCTAATTTACTAATTTATTCATGTCTCGTGACTTGAGTTTCAAAATCTTGATTTTCTAATTCTATATTACAGCTAGTGTTGTTAGCTTCGATTCGCATGTTTGAACACAACAATCCGATATTACACGAGCCAGGTATGACAATTTTAATTTACTCACGCAATCTTCTCCACTCCCTCCTCAAATTTGGTAATTTCTTCATGTCTCTCGACCTGAGTTTCAAAATCTTGATTTTCTAATTCCATATCATAGCTAGTGTTGTTAGCTTCGATTCGCATGTTTGAACACAAAAATCGGATATCACACGAGCCAGGTATGACAATTTTAATTTAGTCACGCGATCTTCTCAACTCCCTCCTCTAATTTACTAATTTCTTCATGTCTCTTGACCTGAGTTTCGAAATCTGGATTTTCTAATTCCATATCATAGCTAGTGTTGTTAGCTTCGATTCGCATGTTTGAACACAACAATCCCATATCACACGAGCCAGGTACGAACATTTTAATTTACTCACGCGCTCTTCTCAACTCCCTCCTCTAATTTGCTAATTTCTTCCTGCCTCTCGACCTGAGTTTCAAAATCTTGATTTTTTAATTCCATATCATAGCTAGTGTTGTTAGCTTCGATTCGCATGTTTCAACACAAAAATCGGATATCACACGAGCCAGGTAGGACAATTTTAATTTACTCACGCGATCTTCTCAACTCCCTCGTCTAATTTACTAATTTCTTCATGTCTATTGACCTGAGTTTCAAAATCTGGATTTTCTAATTCCATATCATAGCTAGTGTTGTTAGCTTCGATTCGCATCTTTGAACACTAAAATCCGATATCACACAAGCTAGGTATGACAATTTTAATTTACTCACCTGCTCTTCTCAACTCCCTCCTCAATTTTGCTAATTTCTTCCTGTCTCTCGACCTGAGTTTCAAAATCTTAATTTTCTAATTCCATATCATAGCTAGTGTTATTAGCTTCGATTCGCATGATGGAACACTAAAATTGAATATCACACGAGCCAGGTATGACAATTTTAATTTACTCACGCGGTCTTCTCAACTCCCTCCTCTAATTTGCTAATTTCTTCATGTCTCTCGACCTGTGTTTCAAAATCTTGATTTTCTAATTCCATATCATAGCTATTGTTGTTAGCTTCGATTCGCATGTTTGAACACTGAAATCCGATATCACTCGAGCCAGTTATGATAATTTTAATTTACTCACGCGCTCTTCTCAACTCCCTCCTCTAATTTACTAATTTCTTCATGTCTCTCGACCTGAGTTTCAAAATCTGGATTTTCTAATTCCATATCATAGCTAGTGTTATTAGCTTCGATTCGCATGATTTGAACACTAAAATCCGATATCACACGAGCCAGTTATGAACATTTTAATTTACTCACGCGCTATTCTCAACTCCCTCCTCAAATTTGGTAATTTCTTCATGTCTCTCGACCTGAGTTTTAAAATCTTGATTTTTTAATTCCATATCATAGCTAGTGTTATTAGCTGCGATTCGCATGATTGTAACACTAAAATCCGATATCACACGAGCCAGTTATGAACATTTTAATTTACTTACGCGCTATTCTCAACTCTCTCCTCTAATTTACTAATTTCTTCATGTCTCTCGACCTGAGTTTCAAAATCTTGATTTTTTAATTCCATGTCATAGCTAGTGTTATTAGCTTCGATTCGCATGATTTGAGCACTAAAATCCGATATCACACGAGCCAGTTATGAACATTTTAATTTACTCACGCGCTATTCTCAACTCCCTCCTCAAATTTGGTAATTTCTTCATATCTCTCGACCTGAGTTTCAAAATCTTGATTTTTTAATTCCATATCATATCTAGTGTTGTTAGCTTCGATTCGCATGTTTGAACACTAAAATCAGATATCACTCGAGCCAGGTATGACAATTTTAATTTACTCACGCGCTCTTCTCAACTCCCTCCTCTAATTTACTAATTTCTTCATGTCTCTCGACCTGAGTTTCAAAATCTTGATTTTTTAATTCCATATCATAGCTAGTGTTATTAGCTGCGATTCGCATGATTTGAACACTAAAATCCGATATCACACGAGCCAGTTATGAACATTTTAATTTACTCACGCGCTCTTCTCAACTCCCTCCTCAAATTTGGTAATTTCTTCATGTCTCTCGACCTGAGTTTTAAAATCTTGATTTTCTAATTCCAAATCATAGCTAGTGTTGTTAGCTTCGATTCGCATCTTTGAACACTAAAATCCGATATCACACGAGCCAGGTATGACAACTTTAATTTACTCACGCGCTCTTCTCAACTCCCTCCTCAAATTTGGTAATTTCTTCATGTCTCTCGACCTGAGTTTCAAAATCTTGATTTTCTAATTTCATATCATAGCTAGTGTTGTTAGCTTCGATTCGCATGATGGAACCCTAAAATCGGATATCACACGAGCCAGGTATGAACATTTTAATTTACTCACGTGCTCTTCTCAACTCCCTCCTCTAATTTACTAATTTATTCATGTCTCGTGACCTGTGTTTCAAAATCTTGATTTTCTAATTCTATATTACAGCTAGTGTTGTTAGCTTCGATTCGCATGTTTGAACACAACAATCCGATATCACACGAGCCAGGTATGACAATTTTAATTTACTCACGCAATCTTCTCCACTCCCTCCTCAAATTTGGTAATTTCTTCATGTCTCTCGACCTGAGTTTCAAAATCTGGATTTTCTAATTCCATATCATAGCTAGTGTTGTTAGCTTCGATTCGCATGTTTGAACACTAAAATCGGATATCACACGAGCCAGGTATGACAATTTTAATTTACTCACGCGATCTTCTCAACTCCCTCCTCTAATTTACTAATTTCTTCATGTCTCTCGACCTGAGTTTCGAAATCTGGATTTTCTAATTCCATATCATAGCTAGTGTTGTTAGCTTCGATTCGCATGTTTGAACACTGAAATCCGATATCACTCGAGCGAGGTATGACAATTTTAATTTACTCACGCGCTCTTCTCAACTCCCTCCTCTAATTTACTAATTTCTTCATGTCTCTTGACCTGAGTTTCAAAATCTTGATTTTCTAATTTCATATCATAGCTAGTGTTTTTAGCTTCGATTCGCATGATGGAACCCTAAATTCGAATATCACACGAGCCAGGTATGACAATTTTAATTTAGTCACGCTATCTTCTCAACTCCCTCGTCTGATTTACTAATTTCTTCATGTCTCTTGACCTGAGTTTTAAAATCTTGATTTTCTAATTCCAAATCATAGCTAGTGTTGTTAGCTTCGATTCGCATCTTTGAACACTAAAATCCGATATCACACGAGCCAGGTATGACAACTTTAATTTACTCACGCGCTCTTCTCAACTCCCTCCTCAAATTTGGTAATTTCTTCATGTCTCTCGACCTGAGTTTCAAAATCTTGATTTTCTAATTTCATATCATAGCTAGTGTTGTTAGCTTCGATTCGCATGATGGAACCCTAAAATCGGATATCACACGAGCCAGGTATGAACATTTTAATTTACTCACGTGCTCTTCTCAACTCCCTCCGCTAATTTACTAATTTATTCATGTCTCGTGACCTGTGTTTCAAAATCTGTATTTTCTAATTCTATATTACAGCTAGTGTTGTTAGCTTCGATTCGCATGTTTGAACACAACAATCCGATATCACACGAGCCAGGTATGACAATTTTAATTTACTCACGCAATCTTCTCCACTCCCTCCTCAAATTTGGTAATTTCTTCATGTCTCTCGACCTGAGTTTCAAAATCTTGATTTTCTAATTCCATCTCATAGCTAGTGTTGTTAGCTTCTATTCGCATGTTTGAACACAAAAATCGGATATCACACGAGCCAGGTATGACAATTTTAATTTACTCACGCAATCTTCTCCACTCCCTCCGCAAATTTGGTAATTTCTTCATGTCTCTCGACCTGAAGTTTCAAAATCTTGATTTTTTAATTCCATATCATAGCTAGTGTTCTTAGCTGCGATTCGCATGATTTGAACAGTAAAATCCGATATCACACGAGCCAGGTAGGAACATTTGAATTTACTCACGCGCTCTTCTCAACTCCCTCCTCTAATTTGCTAATATCTTCATGTCTCTCGACCTGAGTGTCAAAATCTTGATATTTTAATTCCATATCATAGCTAGTGTTTTTAGCTTCGATTCGCATGTTTGAACACTAAAATCCGATATCACACGAGCCAGGTATGACAACTTTAATTTACTCACGCGCTCTTCTCAACTCCCTCCTCTAATTTACTAATTTCTTCATGTCTCTCGACCTGAGTTTCAAAATCTTGATTTTCTAATTCCATATCATAGCTAGTGTTGTTAGCTTCGATTCGCATCTTTGAACACTAAAATCCGATATCACACGAGCCAGGTATGACAACTTTAATTTACTCACCTGCTCTTCTCAACTCCCTCCTCAAATTTGGTAATTTCTTCATGTCTCTCGACCTGAGTTTCAAAATCTTGATTTTCTAATTTCATATCATAGCTAGTGTTTTAAGCTTCGATTCGCATGATGGAACCCTAAATTCGGATATCACACGACCCAGGTATGACAATTTTAATTTAGTCACGCTATCTTCTCAACTCCCTCGTCTGATTTACTAATTTCTTCATGTCTCTTGACCTGAGTTTCAAAATCTGGATTTTCTAATTCCATATCATAGCTAGTGTTGTTAGCTTCGATTCGCATGTTTGAACACAACAATCCCATATCACACGAGCCAGGTACGAACATTTTAATTTACTCACGCGCTCTTCTCAACTCCCTCCTCTAATTTGCTAATTTCTTCCTGTCTCTCGACCTGAGTTTCAAAATCTTGATTTTTTAATTCCATATCATAGCTAGTGTTGTTAGCTTCGATTCGCATGTTTGAACACAAAAATCGGATATCACACGAGCCAGGTATGAACATTTTAATTTTCTCACGTGCTCTTCTCAACTCCGTCCTCTAATTTACTAATTTATTCATGTCTCGTTGCCTGAGTTTCAAAATCTTGATTTTCTAATTCTATATTACAGCTAGTGTTGTTAGCTTCGATTCGCATGTTTGAACACAACAATCCGATATCACACGAGCCAGGTATGACAATTTTAATTTACTCACGCAATCTTCTCCACTCCCTCCTCAAATTTGGTAATTTCTTCATGTCTCTCGACCTGAGTTTCAAAATCTTGATTTTCTAATTCCAAATCATAGCTAGTGTTGTTAGCTTCGATTCGCATGTTTGAACACAAAAATCGGATATCACACGAGCCAGGTATGACAATTTTAATTTACTCACGCAATCTTCTCAACTCCCTCCTCTAATTTACTAATTTCTTCATGTCTCTTGACCTGAGTTACGAAATCTGGATTTTCTAATTCCATATCATAGCTAGTGTTGTTAGCTTCGATTCGCATGTTTGAACACAACAATCCCATATTACACGAGCCAGGTACGAACATTTTAATTTACTCACGCGCTCTTCTCAACTCCCTCCTCTAATTTGCTAATTTCTTCCTGTCTCTCGACCTGAGTTTCAAAATCTTGATTTTTTAATTCCATATCATAGCTAGTGTTGTTAGCTTCGATTCGCATGTTTGAACACAAAAATCGGATATCACACGAGCCAGGTATGAACATTTTAATTTTCTCACGTGCTCTTCTCAACTCCCTCCTCTAATTTACTAATTTATTCATGTCTCGTGCCCTGAGTTTCAAAATCTTGATTTTCTAATTCTATATTACAGCTAGTGTTGTTAGCTTCGATTCGCATGTTTGAACACAACAATCCGATATCACACGAGCCAGGTATGACAATTTTAATTTACTCACGCAATCTTCTCCACTCCCTCCTCAAATTTGGTAATTTCTTCATGTCTCTCGACCTGAGTTTCAAAATCTTGATTTTCTAATTCCATCTCATAGCTAGTGTTGTTAGCTTCTATTCGCATGTTTGAACACAAAAATCGGATATCACACGAGCCAGGTATGACAATTTTAATTTACTCACGCGATCTTCTCAACTCCCTCCTCTAATTTACTAATTTCTTCATGTCTCTTGACCTGAGTTTCGAAATCTGGATTTTCTCATTCCATATCATAGCTAGTGTTGTTAGCTTCGATTCGCATGTTTGAACACAACAATCCCATATCACACGAGCCAGGTACGAACATTTTAATTTACTCACGCGCTCTTCTCAACTCCCTCCTCTAATTTGCTAATTTCTTCCTGTCTCTCGACCTGAGTTTCAAAATCTTGATTTTCTAACTCCATATCATAGCTAGTGTTGTTAGCTTCGATTCGCATGTTTGAACACAAAAATCGGATATCACACGAGCCAGGTAGGACAATTTTAATTTACTCACGCGATCTTCTCAACTCCATCGTCTGATTTACTAATTTCTTCATGTCTATTGACCTGAGTTTCAAAATCTGGATTTTCTAATTCCATATCATAGCTAGTGTTGTTAGCTTCGATTCGCATCTTTGAACACTAAAATCCGATATCACACAAGCTAGGTATGACAATTTTAATTTACTCACCTGCTCTTCTCAACTCCCTCCTCAATTTTGCTAATTTCTTCCTGTCTCTCGACCTGAGTTTCAAAATCTTAATTTTTTAATTCCATATCATAGCTAGTGTTATTAGCTTCGATTCGCATGATGGAACACTAAAATTGAATATCACACGAGCCAGGTATGACAATTTTAATATACTCACGCGGTCTTCTGAACTCCCTCCTCTAATTTGGTAATTTCTTCATGTCTCTCGACGTGTGTTTGAAAATCTTGATTTTTTAATTCCATATCATAGCTAGTGTTGTTAGCTTCGATTTGCATGTTTGAACACTGAAATCCGATATCACTCGAGCCAGGTATGACAATTTTAATTTACTCACGCGCTCTTCTTAACTCCCTCCTCTAATTTACTAATTTCTTCATGTCTCTTGACCTGAGTTTCAAAATCTTGATTTTTTAATTCCATATCATAGCTAGTGTTATTAGCTTCGATTCGCATGATGGAACACTAAAATCGGATATCACACGAGCCAGTTATGAACATTTTAATTTACTCACGCGCTCTTCTCAACTCCCTGCTCTAATTTACTAATTTCTTCATGTCTCTCGACCTGAGTTTCAAAATCTGGATTTTCTAATTCCATATCATAGCTAGTGTTATTAGCTTCGATTCGCATGATTTGAACACTAAAATCCGATATCACACGAGCCAGTTATGAACATTTTAATTTACTCACGCGCTCTTCTCAACTCCCTCCTCAAATTTGGTAATTTCTTCATGTCTCTCGACCTGAGTTTCAAAATCTTGATTTTTTAATTCCATATCATAGCTAGTGTTATTAGCTGCGATTCGCATGATTTGAACACTAAAATCCGATATCACACGAGCCAGTTATGAACAATTTAATTTACTCACGCGCTATTCTCAACTGCCTCCTCAAATTTGGTAATTTCTTCATGTCTCTCGACCTGAGTTTCAAAATCTTGATTTTCTAATTCCAAATCATAGCTAGTGTTGTTAGCTTCGATTCGCATGTTTGAACACTAAAATCAGATATCACTCGAGCCAGGTAGGAACATTTGAATTTACTCACGCGCTCTTCTCAACTCCCTCCTCTAATTTGCTAATTTCTTCATGTCTCTCCACCTGAGTTTCAAAATCTTGATTTTTTAATTCCATATCATAGCTAGTGTTATTAGCTGCGATTCGCATGATTTGAACACTAAAATCCGATATCACACGAGCCAGTTATGAACATTTTAATTTACTCACGCGCTATTCTCAACTCCCTCCTCAAATTTGGTAATTTCTTCATGTCTCTCGACCTGAGTTTCAAAATCTTGATTTTCTAATTCCAAATCATAGCTAGTGTTGTTAGCTTCGATTCGCATGTTTGAACACTAAAATCAGATATCACTCGAGCCAGGTAGGAACTTTGAATTTACTCACGCGCTCTTCTCAACTCCCTCCTCTAATTTGCTAATTTCTTCATGTCTCTCCACCTGAGTTTCAAAATCTTGATTTTTTAATTCCATATCATAGCTAGTGTTATTAGCTTCGATTCGCATGATTTGAACACTAAAATCCGATATCACACGAGCCAGTTATGAACATTTTAATTTACTCACGCGCTATTCTCAACTCCCTCCTCAAATTTGGTAATTTCTTCATGTCTCTCGACCTGAGTTTCAAAATCTTGATTTTTTAATTCCATATCATATCTAGTGTTGTTAGCTTCGATTCGCATGTTTGAACACTAAAATCAGATATCACTCGAGCCAGGTAGGAACATTTGAATTTACTCACGCGCTCTTCTCAACTCCCTCCTCTAATTTGCTAATTTCTTCATGTCTCTCCACCTGAGTTTCAAAATCTTGATTTTTTAATTCCATATCATAGCTAGTGTTATTAGCTTCGATTCGCATGATTTGAACACTAAAATCCGATATCACACGAGCCAGTTATGAACATTTTAATTTACTCACGCGCTATTCTCAACTCCCTCCTCAAATTTGGTAATTTCTTCATGTCTCTCGACCTGAGTTTCAAAATCTTGATTTTTTAATTCCATATCATATCTAGTGTTGTTAGCTTCGATTCGCATGTTTGAACACAACAATCCCATATCACACGAGCCAAGTACGAATATTTTAATTTACTCACGCGCTCTTCTCAACTGCCTCCCCTGATTTACTAATTTCATCATGTCTCTTGACCTGAGTTTCAAAATGTTGATTTTCTAATTTCATATCATAGCTAGTGTTGTTAGCTTCGATTCGCATGTTTGAACACTAAAATCAGATATCACTCGAGCCAGGTATGACAATTTTAATTTACTCACGCGCTCTTCTCAACTCCCTCCTCTAATTTACTAATTTCTTCATGTCTCTCGACCTGAGTTTCAAAATCTTGATTTTCTAATTCTATATTACAGCTAGTGTTGTTAGCTTCGATTCGCATGTTTGAACACAACAATCCGATATCACACGAGCCAGGTATGACAATTTTAATTTACTCACGCAATCTTCTCCACTCCCTCCTCAAATTTGGTAATTTCTTCATGTCTCTCGACCTGAGTTTCAAAATCTTGATTTTCTAATTCCATCTCATAGCTAGTGTTGTTAGCTTCTATTCGCATGTTTGAACACAAAAATCGGATATCACACGAGCCAGGTATGACAATTTTAATTTACTCACGCGATCTTCTCAACTCCCTCCTCTAATTTACTAATTTCTTCATGTCTCTTGACCTGAGTTTCGAAATCTGGATTTTCTCATTCCATATCATAGCTAGTGTTGTTAGCTTCGATTCGCATGTTTGAACACAACAATCCCATATCACACGAGCCAGGTACGAACATTTTAATTTACTCACGCGCTCTTCTCAACTCCCTCCTCTAATTTGCTAATTTCTTCCTGTCTCTCGACCTGAGTTTCAAAATCTTGATTTTTTAACTCCATATCATAGCTAGTGTTGTTAGCTTCGATTCGCATGTTTGAACACAAAAATCGGATATCACACGAGCCAGGTAGGACAATTTTAATTTACTCACGCGATCTTCTCAACTCCATCGTCTGATTTACTAATTTCTTCATGTCTATTGACCTGAGTTTCAAAATCTGGATTTTCTAATTCCATATCATAGCTAGTGTTGTTAGCTTCGATTCGCATCTTTGAACACTAAAATCCGATATCACACAAGCTAGGTATGACAATTTTAATTTACTCACCTGCTCTTCTCAACTCCCTCCTCAATTTTGCTAATTTCTTCCTGTCTCTCGACCTGAGTTTCAAAATCTTAATTTTTTAATTCCATATCATAGCTAGTGTTATTAGCTTCGATTCGCATGATGGAACACTAAAATTAAATATCACACGAGCCAGGTATGACAATTTTAATTTACTCACGCGGTCTTCTGAACTCCCTCCTCTAATTTGGTAATTTCTTCATGTCTCTCGACCTGTGTTTCGAAATCTTGATTTTTTAATTCCATATCATAGCTAGTGTTGTTAGCTTCGATTTGCATGTTTGAACACTGAAATCCGATATCACTCGAGCCAGGTAGGAACATTTGAATTTACTCACGCGCTCTTCTCAACTCCCTCCTCTAATTTGCTAATTTCTTCATGTCTCTCGACCTGAGTTTCAAAATCTTGATTTTTTAATTCCATATCATAGCTAGTGTTATTAGCTTCGATTTGCATGATGGAACACTAAAATCGGATATCACACGAGCCAGTTATGAACATTTTAATTTACTCACGCGCTCTTCTCAACTCCCTGCTCTAATTTACTAATTTCTTCATGTCTCTCGACCTGACTTTCAAAATCTGGATTTTCTAATTCCATATCATAGCTAGTGTTATTAGCTTCGATTCGCATGATTTGAACACTAAAATCCGATATCACACGAGCCAGTTATGAACATTTTAATTTACTCACGCGCTCTTCTCAACTCCCTCCTCAAATTTGGTAATTTCTTCATGTCTCTCGACCTGAGTTTCAAAATCTTGATTTTTTAATTCCATATCATAACTAGTGTTATTAGCTGCGATTCGCATGATTTGAACACTAAAATCGGATATCACACGAGCCAGTTATGAACAATTTAATTTACTCACGCGCTATTCTCAACTGCCTCCTCAAATTTGGTAATTTCTTCATGTCTCTCGACCTGAGTTTCAAAATCTTGATTTTCTAATTCCAAATCATAGCTAGTGTTGTTAGCTTCGATTCGCATGTTTGAACACTAAAATCAGATATCACTCGAGCCAGGTAGGAACATTTGAATTTACTCACGCGCTCTTCTCAACTCCCTCCTCTAATTTGCTAATTTCTTCATGTCTCTCCACCTGAGTTTCAAAATCTTGATTTTTTAATTCCATATCATAGCTAGTGTTATTAGCTGCGATTCGCATGATTTGAACACTAAAATCCGATATCACACGAGCCAGTTATGAACATTTTAATTTACTCACGCGCTATTCTCAACTCCCTCCTCAAATTTGGTAATTTCTTCATGTCTCTCGACCTGAGTTTCAAAATCTTGATTTTCTAATTCCAAATCATAGCTAGTGTTGTTAGCTTCGATTCGCATGTTTGAACACTAAAATCAGATATCACTCGAGCCAGGTAGGAACATTTGAATTTACTCACGCGCTCTTCTCAACTCCCTCCTCTAATTTGCTAATTTCTTCATGTCTCTCCACCTGAGTTTCAAAATCTTGATTTTTTAATTCCATATCATAGCTAGTGTTATTAGCTTCGATTCGCATGATTTGAACACTAAAATCCGATATCACACGAGCCAGTTATGAACATTTTAATTTACTCACGCGCTATTCTCAACTCCCTCCTCAAATTTGGTAATTTCTTCATGTCTCTCGACCTGAGTTTCAAAATCTTGATTTTCTAATTCCATATCATATCTAGTGTTGTTAGCTTCGATTCGCATGTTTGAACACAACAATCCCATATCACACGAGCCAAGTACGAATATTTTAATTTACTCACGCGCTCTTCTCAACTGCCTCCCCTGATTTACTAATTTCATCATGTCTCTTGACCTGAGTTTCAAAATGTTGATTTTCTAATTCCATATCATAGCTAGTGTTATTAGCTGCGATTCGCATGATTTGAACACTAAAATCCGATATCACACGAGCCAGTTATGAACATTTTAATTTACTCACGCGCTCTTCTCAACTCCCTCCTCAAATTTGGTAATTTCTTCATGTCTCTCCACCTGAGTTTTAAAATCTTGATTTTCTAATTCCAAATCATAGCTAGTGTTGTTAGCTTCGATTCGCATGATTTGAACACTAAAATCCGATATCACACGAGCCAGTTATGAACATTTTAATTTACTCACGCGCTCTTCTCAACTCCCTCCTCTAATTTACTAATTTATTCATGTCTCGTGACCTGTGTTTCAAAATCTTGATTTTCTAATTCTATATTACAGCTAGTGTTGTTAGCTTCGATTCGCATGTTTGAACACAACAATCCGATATCACACGAGCCAGGTATGACAATTTTAATTTACTCACGCAATCTTCTCCACTCCCTCCTCAAATTTGGTAATTTCTTCATGTCTCTCGACCTGAGTTTCAAAATCTGGATTTTCTAATTCCATATCATAGCTAGTGTTATTAGCTTCGATTCGCATGATTTGAACACTAAAATCGGATATCACACGAGCCAGTTATGAACATTTTAATTTACTCACGCGCTCTTCTCAACTCCCTCCTCTAATTTGCTAATTTCTTCATGTCTCTCGACCTGAGTTTCAAAATCTTGATTTTTTAATTCCATATCATAGCTAGTGTTATTAGCTGCGATTCGCATGATTTGAACACTAAAATCCGATATCACACGAGCCAGTTATAAACATTTTAATTTACTCACGCGCTATTCTCAACTCCCTCCTCAAATTTGGTAATTTCTTCATGTCTCTCGACCTGAGTTTCAAAATCTTGATTTTTTAATTCCATATCATATCTAGTGTTGTTAGCTTCGATTCGCATGTTTGAACACAACAATCCCATATCACACGAGCCAAGTACGAACATTTTAATTTACTCACGCGCTCTTCTCAACTGCCTCCCCTGATTTACTAATTTCATCATGTCTCTCGACCTGAGTTTCAAAATCTTGATTTTCTAATTCCATATCATAGCTAGTGTTATTAGCTTCGATTCGCATGATGGAACACTAAAATTGAATATCACACGAGCCAGGTATGACAATTTTAATTTACTCACGCGGTCTTCTGAACTCCCTCCTCTAATTTGCTAATTTTTTCATGTCTCTCGACCTGTGTTTCAAAATCTTGATTTTTTAATTCCATATCATAGCTAGTGTTGTTAGCTTCGATTTGCATGTTTGAACACTGAAATCCGATATCACTCGAGCCAGGTATGACAATTTTAATTTACTCACGCGCTTTTCTTAACTCCCTCCTCTAATTTACTAATTTCTTCATGTCTCTTGACCTGAGTTTCAAAATCTTGATTTTTTAATTCCATATCATAGCTAGTGTTATTAGCTTCGATTCGCATGATGGAACACTAAAATCGGATATCACACGAGCCAGTTATGAACATTTTAATTTACTCACGCGCTCTTCTCAACTCCCTCCTCTAATTTGCTAATTTCTTCATGTCTCTCGACCTGAGTTTCAAAATCTTGATTTTTTAATTCCATATCATAGCTAGTGTTATTAGCTGCGATTCGCATGATTTGAACACTAAAATCCGATATCACACGAGCCAGTTATGAACATTTTAATTTACTCACGCGCTATTCTCAACTCCCTCCTCAAATTTGGTAATTTCTTCATGTCTCTCGACCTGAGTTTCAAAATCTTGATTTTCTAATTCCAAATCATAGCTAGTGTTGTTAGCTTCGATTCGCATGTTTGAACACTAAAATCAGATATCACTCGAGCCAGGTAGGAACATTTGAATTTACTCACGCGCTCTTCTCAACTCCCTCCTCTAATTTGCTAATTTCTTCATGTCTCTCGACCTGAGTTTCAAAATCTTGATTTTTTAATTCCATATCATAGTTAGTGTTATTAGCTTCGATTCGCATGATTTGAACACTAAAATCCGATATCACACGAGCCAGTTATAAACATTTTAATTTACTCACGCGCTATTCTCAACTCCCTCCTCAAATTTGGTAATTTCTTCATGTCTCTCGACCTGAGTTTCAAAATCTTGATTTTTTAATTCCATATCATATCTAGTGTTGTTAGCTTCGATTCGCATGTTTGAACACAACAATCCCATATCACACGAGCCAAGTACGAACATTTTAATTTACTCACGCGCTCTTCTCAACTGCCTCCCCTGATTTACTAATTTCATCATGTCTCTCGACCTGAGTTTCAAAATCTTGATTTTCTAATTCCATATCATAGCTAGTGTTATTAGCTTCGATTCGCATGATGGAACACTAAAATTGAATATGACAATTTTAATTTACTCACGCGGTCTTCTGAACTCCCTCCTCTAATTTGCTAATTTTTTCATGTCTCTCGACCTGTGTTTCAAAATCTTGATTTTTTAATTCCATATCATAGCTAGTGTTGTTAGCTTCGATTTGCATGTTTGAACACTGAAATCCGATATCACTCGAGCCAGGTATGACAATTTTAATTTACTCACGCGCTCTTCTTAACTCCCTCCTCTAATTTACTAATTTCTTCATGTCTCTTGACCTGAGTTTCAAAATCTTGATTTTTTAATTCCATATCATAGCTAGTGTTATTAGCTTCGATTCGCATGATGGAACACTAAAATCGGATATCACACGAGCCAGTTATGAACATTTTAATTTACTCACGCGCTCTTCTCAACTCCCTCCTCTAATTTAATAATTTCTTCATGTCTCTCGACCTGAGTTTCAAAATCTGGATTTTCTAATTCCATATCATAGCTAGTGTTATTAGCTTCGATTCGCATGATTTGAACACTAAAATCCGATATCACACGAGCCAGGTAGGAACATTTGAATTTACTCACGCGCTCTTCTCAACTCCCTCCTCTAATTTGCTAATTTCTTCATGTCTCTCGACCTGAGTTTCAAAATCTTGATTTTTTAATTCCATATCATAGCTAGTGTTATTAGCTTCGATTCGCATGATTTGAACACTAAAATCCGATATCACACGAGCCAGTTATAAACATTTTAATTTACTCACGCGCTATTCTCAACTCCCTCCTCAAATTTGGTAATTTCTTCATGTCTCTCGACCTGAGTTTCAAAATCTTGATTTTTTAATTCCATATCATATCTAGTGTTGTTAGCTTCGATTCGCATGTTTGAACACAACAATCCCATATCACACGAGCCAAGTACGAACATTTTAATTTACTCACGCGCTCTTCTCAACTGCCTCCCCTGATTTACTAATTTCATCATGTCTCTCGACCTGAGTTTCAAAATCTTGATTTTCTAATTCCATATCATAGCTAGTGTTATTAGCTTCGATTCGCATGATGGAACACTAAAATTGAATATCACACGAGCCAGGTATGACAATTTTAATTTACTCACGCGGTCTTCTGAACTCCCTCCTCTAATTTGCTAATTTTTTCATGTCTCTCGACCTGTGTTTCAAAATCTTGATTTTTTAATTCCATATCATAGCTAGTGTTGTTAGCTTCGATTTGCATGTTTGAACACTGAAATCCGATATCACTCGAGCCAGGTATGACAATTTTAATTTACTCACGCGCTTTTCTTAACTCCCTCCTCTAATTTACTAATTTCTTCATGTCTCTTGACCTGAGTTTCAAAATCTTGATTTTTTAATTCCATATCATAGCTAGTGTTATTAGCTTCGATTCGCATGATGGAACACTAAAATCGGATATCACACGAGCCAGTTATGAACATTTTAATTTACTCACGCGCTCTTCTCAACTCCCTCCTCTAATTTGCTAATTTCTTCATGTCTCTCGACCTGAGTTTCAAAATCTTGATTTTTTAATTCCATATCATAGCTAGTGTTATTAGCTGCGATTCGCATGATTTGAACACTAAAATCCGATATCACACGAGCCAGTTATGAACATTTTAATTTACTCACGCGCTATTCTCAACTCCCTCCTCAAATTTGGTAATTTCTTCATGTCTCTCGACCTGAGTTTCAAAATCTTGATTTTCTAATTCCAAATCATAGCTAGTGTTGTTAGCTTCGATTCGCATGTTTGAACACTAAAATCAGATATCACTCGAGCCAGGTAGGAACATTTGAATTTACTCACGCGCTCTTCTCAACTCCCTCCTCTAATTTGCTAATTTCTTCATGTCTCTCGACCTGAGTTTCAAAATCTTGATTTTTTAATTCCATATCATAGCTAGTGTTATTAGCTTCGATTCGCATGATTTGAACACTAAAATCCGATATCACACGAGCCAGTTATAAACATTTTAATTTACTCACGCGCTATTCTCAACTCCCTCCTCAAATTTGGTAATTTCTTCATGTCTCTCGACCTGAGTTTCAAAATCTTGATTTTTTAATTCCATATCATATCTAGTGTTGTTAGCTTCGATTCGCATGTTTGAACACAACAATCCCATATCACACGAGCCAAGTACGAACATTTTAATTTACTCACGCGCTCTTCTCAACTGCCTCCCCTGATTTACTAATTTCATCATGTCTCTCGACCTGAGTTTCAAAATCTTGATTTTCTAATTCCATATCATAGCTAGTGTTATTAGCTTCGATTCGCATGATGGAACACTAAAATTGAATATGACAATTTTAATTTACTCACGCGGTCTTCTGAACTCCCTCCTCTAATTTGCTAATTTTTTCATGTCTCTCGACCTGTGTTTCAAAATCTTGATTTTTTAATTCCATATCATAGCTAGTGTTGTTAGCTTCGATTTGCATGTTTGAACACTGAAATCCGATATCACTCGAGCCAGGTATGACAATTTTAATTTACTCACGCGCTTTTCTTAACTCCCTCCTCTAATTTACTAATTTCTTCATGTCTCTTGACCTGAGTTTCAAAATCTTGATTTTTTAATTCCATATCATAGCTAGTGTTATTAGCTTCGATTCGCATGATGGAACACTAAAATCGGATATCACACGAGCCAGTTATGAACATTTTAATTTACTCACGCGCTCTTCTCAACTCCCTCCTCTAATTTGCTAATTTCTTCATGTCTCTCGACCTGAGTTTCAAAATCTTGATTTTTTAATTCCATATCATAGCTAGTGTTATTAGCTGCGATTCGCATGATTTGAACACTAAAATCCGATATCACACGAGCCAGTTATGAACATTTTAATTTACTCACGCGCTATTCTCAACTCCCTCCTCAAATTTGGTAATTTCTTCATGTCTCTCGACCTGAGTTTCAAAATCTTGATTTTCTAATTCCAAATCATAGCTAGTGTTGTTAGCTTCGATTCGCATGTTTGAACACTAAAATCAGATATCACTCGAGCCAGGTAGGAACATTTGAATTTACTCACGCGCTCTTCTCAACTCCCTCCTCTAATTTGCTAATTTCTTCATGTCTCTCGACCTGAGTTTCAAAATCTTGATTTTTTAATTCCATATCATAGCTAGTGTTATTAGCTTCGATTCGCATGATTTGAACACTAAAATCCGATATCACACGAGCCAGTTATAAACATTTTAATTTACTCACGCGCTATTCTCAACTCCCTCCTCAAATTTGGTAATTTCTTCATGTCTCTCGACCTGAGTTTCAAAATCTTGATTTTTTAATTCCATATCATATCTAGTGTTGTTAGCTTCGATTCGCATGTTTGAACACAACAATCCCATATCACACGAGCCAAGTACGAACATTTTAATTTACTCACGCGCTCTTCTCAACTGCCTCCCCTGATTTACTAATTTCATCATGTCTCTCGACCTGAGTTTCAAAATCTTGATTTTCTAATTCCATATCATAGCTAGTGTTATTAGCTTCGATTCGCATGATGGAACACTAAAATTGAATATGACAATTTTAATTTACTCACGCGGTCTTCTGAACTCCCTCCTCTAATTTGCTAATTTTTTCATGTCTCTCGACCTGTGTTTCAAAATCTTGATTTTTTAATTCCATATCATAGCTAGTGTTGTTAGCTTCGATTTGCATGTTTGAACACTGAAATCCGATATCACTCGAGCCAGGTATGACAATTTTAATTTACTCACGCGCTCTTCTTAACTCCCTCCTCTAATTTACTAATTTCTTCATGTCTCTTGACCTGAGTTTCAAAATCTTGATTTTTTAATTCCATATCATAGCTAGTGTTATTAGCTTCGATTCGCATGATGGAACACTAAAATCGGATATCACACGAGCCAGTTATGAACATTTTAATTTACTCACGCGCTCTTCTCAACTCCCTCCTCTAATTTAATAATTTCTTCATGTCTCTCGACCTGAGTTTCAAAATCTGGATTTTCTAATTCCATATCATAGCTAGTGTTATTAGCTTCGATTCGCATGATTTGAACACTAAAATCCGATATCACACGAGCCAGTTATGAACATTTTAATTTACTCACGCGCTATTCTCAACTCCCTCCTCAAATTTACTAATTTCTTCATGTCTCTCGACCTGAGTTTCAAAATCTTGATTTTCTAATTCCAAATCATAGCTAGTGTTGTTAGCTTCGATTCGCATGTTTGAACACTAAAATCAGATATCACTCGAGCCAGGTAGGAACATTTGAATTTAATCACGCGCTCTTCTCAACTCCCTCCTCTAATTTGCTAATTTCTTCATGTCTCTCCACCTGAGTTTCAAAATCTTGATTTTTTAATTCCATATCATAGCTAGTGTTATTAGCTTCGATTCGCATGATTTGAACACTAAAATCCGATATCACACGAGCCAGTTATGAACATTTTAATTTACTCACGCGCTATTCTCAACTCCCTCCTCAAATTTGGTAATTTCTTCATGTCTCTCGACCTGAGTTTCCAAATCTTGATTTTTTAATTCCATATCATATCTAGTGTTGTTAGCTTCGATTCGCATGTTTGAACACAACAATCCCATATCACACGAGCCAAGTACGAATATTTTAATTTACTCACGCGCTCTTCTCAACTGCCTCCCCTGATTTACTAATTTCATCATGTCTCTTGACCTGAGTTTCAAAATGTTGATT
The DNA here is from genome assembly GCF_043228905.1 of Azolla caroliniana. NCBI lineage: Eukaryota > Viridiplantae > Streptophyta > Polypodiopsida > Salviniales > Salviniaceae > Azolla > Azolla caroliniana. The sequence goes on from NW_028230475.1 coordinate 117,488, forward strand.
TTCTAATTCCATATCATAGCTAGTGTTGTTAGCTTCGATTCGCATGTTTGAACACTAAAATCAGATATCACTCGAGCCAGGTATGACAATTTTAATTTACTCACGCGCTCTTCTCAACTCCCTCCTCTAATTTACTAATTTCTTCATGTCTCTCGACCTGAGTTTCAAAATCTTGATTTTTTAATTCCATATCATAGCTAGTGTTATTAGCTGCGATTCGCATGATTTGAACACTAAAATCCGATATCACACGAGCCAGTTATGAACATTTTAATTTACTCACGCGCTCTTCTCAACTCCCTCCTCAAATTTGGTAATTTCTTCATGTCTCTCCACCTGAGTTTTAAAATCTTGATTTTTTAATTCCATATCATATCTAGTGTTGTTAGCTTCGATTCGCATGTTTGAACACAACAATCCCATATCACACGAGGCAAGTACGAACATTTTAATTTACTCACGCGCTCTTCTCAACTCCCTCCCATGATTTGCTAATTTCTTCATGTCTCTCGACCTGAGTTTCAAAAAGCTAGTGTTATTAGCTGCGATTCGCATGATTTGAACACTAAAATCCGATATCACACGAGCCAGTTATGAACATTTTAATTTACTCACGCGCTATTCTCAACTCCCTCCTCAAATTTGGTAATTTCTTCATGTCTCTCGACCTGAGTTTCAAAATCTTGATTTTCTAATTCCAAATCATAGCTAGTGTTGTTAGCTTCGATTCGCATGTTTGAACACTAAAATCAGATATCACTCGAGCCAGGTAGGAACATTTGAATTTACTCACGCGCTCTTCTCAACTCCCTCCTCTAATTTGCTAATTTCTTCATGTCTCTCGACCTGAGTTTCAAAATCTTGATTTTTTAATTCCATATCATAGCTAGTGTTATTAGCTTCGATTCGCATAACACGAGCCAGTTATGAACATTTTAATTTACTCACGCGCTATTCTCAACTCCCTCCTCAAATTTGGTAATTTCTTCATGTCTCTCGACCTGAGTTTCAAATCTTGATTTTTTAATTCCATATCATATCTAGTGTTGTTAGCTTCGATTCGCATGTTTGAACACAACAATCCCATATCACACGAGCCAAGTACGAACATTTTAATTTACTCACGCGCTCTTCTCAACTGCCTCCCCTGATTTACTAATTTCATCATGTCTCTCGACCTGAGTTTCAAAATCTTGATTTTCTAATTCCATATCATAGCTAGTGTTGTTAGCTTCGATTCGCATGTTTGAACACTAAAATCAGATATCACTCGAGCCAGGTATGACAATTTTAATTTACTCACGCGCTCTTCTCAACTCCCTCCTCTAATTTACTAATTTCTTCATGTCTCTCGACCTGAGTTTCAAAATCTTGATTTTTTAATTCCATATCATAGCTAGTGTTATTAGCTGCGATTCGCATGATTTGAACACTAAAATCCGATATCACACGAGCCAGTTATGAACATTTTAATTTACTCACGCGCTCTTCTCAACTCCCTCCTCAAATTTGGTAATTTCTTCATGTCTCTCGACCTGAGTTTTAAAATCTTGATTTTCTAATTCCAAATCATAGCTAGTGTTGTTAGCTTCGATTCGCATGATTTGAACACTAAAATCCGATATCACACGAGCCAGTTATGAACATTTTAATTTACTCACGCGCTCTTCTCAACTCCCTCCTCTAATTTACTAATTTATTCATGTCTCGTGACCTGTGTTTCAAAATCTTGATTTTCTAATTCTATATTACAGCTAGTGTTGTTAGCTTCGATTCGCATGTTTGAACACAACAATCCGATATCACACGAGCCAGGTATGACAATTTTAATTTACTCACGCAATCTTCTCCACTCCCTCCTCAAATTTGGTAATTTCTTCATGTCTCTCGACCTGAGTTTCAAAATCTTGATTTTCTAATTCCATATCATAGCTAGTGTTGTTAGCTTCGATTCGCATGTTTGAACACAAAAATCGGATATCACACGAGCCAAGTATGACAATTTTGATTTACTCACGCGATCTTCTCAACTCCCTCCTCTAATTTACTAATTTCTTCATGTCTCTTGACCTGAGTTTCGAAATCTGGATTTTCTTATTCCATATCATAGCTAGTGTTGTTAGCTTCGATTCGCATGTTTGAACACAACAATCCCATATCACACGAGCCTGGTACGAACATTTTAATTTACTCACGCGCTCTTCTCAACTCCCTCCTCTAATTTGCTAATTTCTTCCTGTCTCTCGACCTGAGTTTCAAAATCTTGATTTTTTAATTCCATATCATAGCTAGTGTTGTTAGCTTCGATTCGCATGTTTGAACACAAAAATCGGATATCATACGAGCTAGGTAGGACAATTTTAATTTACTCACGCGATCTTCTCAACTCCCTCGTCTGATTTACTAATTTCTTCATGTCTATTGACCTGAGTTTCAAAATCTGGATTTTCTAATTCCATATCATAGCTAGTGTTGTTAGCTTCGATTCGCATCTTTGAACACTAAAATCCGATATCACACAAGCTAGGTATGACAATTTTAATTTACTCACCTGCTCTTCTCAACTCCCTCCTCAATTTTGCTAATTTCTTCCTGTCTCTCGACCTGAGTTTCAAAATCTTGATTTTTTAATTCCATATCATATCTAGTGTTGTTAGCTTCGATTCGCATGTTTGAACACAACAATCCCATATCACACGAGCCAGTTATGAACATTTTAATTTACTCACGCGCTCTTCTCAACTCCCTCCTCTAATTTACTAATTTATTCATGTCTCGTGACCTGTGTTTCAAAATCTTGATTTTCTAATTCTATATTACAGCTAGTGTTGTTAGCTTCGATTCGCATGTTTGAACACAACAATCCGATATCACACGAGCCAGGTATGACAATTTTAATTTACTCACGCAATCTTCTCCACTCCCTCCTCAAATTTGGTAATTTCTTCATGTCTCTCGACCTGAGTTTCAAAATCTTGATTTTCTAATTCCATCTCATAGCTAGTGTTGTTAGCTTCTATTCGCATGTTTGAACACAAAAATCGGATATCACACGAGCCAGGTATGACAATTTTAATTTACTCACGCAATCTTCTTCACTCCCTCCGCAAATTTGGTAATTTCTTCATGTCTCTCGACCTGAAGTTTCAAAATCTTGATTTTTTAATTCCATATCATAGCTAGTGTTCTTAGCTGCGATTCGCATGATTTCAACACTAAAATCCGATATCACACGAGCCAGGTAGGAACATTTGAATTTACTCACGCGCTCTTCTCAACTCCCTCCTCTAATTTGCTAATATCTTCATGTCTCTCGACCTGAGTGTCAAAATCTTGATATTTTAATTCCATATCATAGCTAGTGTTTTTAGCTTCGATTCGCATGTTTGAACACTAAAATCCGATATCACACGAGCCAGGTATGACAACTTTAATTTACTCACGCGCTCTTCTCAACTCCCTCCTCTAATTTACTAATTTCTTCATGTCTCTCGACCTGAGTTTCAAAATCTTGATTTTCTAATTCCATATCATAGCTAGTGTTGTTAGCTTCGATTCGCATCTTTGAACACTAAAATCCGATATCACACGAGCCAGGTATGACAACTTTAATTTACTCACCTGCTCTTCTCAACTCCCTCCTCAAATTTGGTAATTTCTTCATGTCTCTCGACCTGAGTTTCAAAATCTTGATTTTCTAATTTCATATCATAGCTAGTGTTTTAAGCTTCGATTCGCATGATGGAACCCTAAATTCGGATATCACACGAGCCAGGTATGACAATTTTAATTTAGTCACGCTATCTTCTCAACTCCCTCGTCTGATTTACTAATTTCTTCATGTCTCTTGACCTGAGTTTCAAAATCTGGATTTTCTAATTCCATAACATAGCTAGTGTTGTTAGCTTCGATTCGCATGTTTGAACACAAAAATCCGATATCACACGAGCCAGGTAGGACAATTTTAATTTACTCACGCGATCTTCTCAACTCCCTCGTCTGATTTACTAATTTCTTCATGTCTATTGACCTGAGTTTCAAAATCTGGATTTTCTAATTCCATAACATAGCTAGTGTTGTTAGCTTCGATTCGCATCTTTGAACACTAAAATCCGATATCACACAAGCTAGGTATGACAATTTTAATTTACTCACCTGCTCTTCTAAACTCCCTCCTCAATTTTGCTAATTTCTTCCTGTCTCTCGACCTGAGTATCAAAATCTTAATTTTTTAATTCCATATCATAGCTAGTGTTATTAGCTTCGATTCGCATGATGGAACACTAAAATTGAATATCAAACGAGCCAGGTATGACAATTTTAATTTACTCACGCGGTCTTCTCAACTCCCTCCTCTAATTTGCTAATTTCTTCATGTCTTTCGACCTGTGTTTCAAAATCTTGATTTTTTAATTCCATATTATAGCTAGTGTTGTTAGCTTCGATTCGCATGTTTGAACACTAAAATCCGATATCACTCGAGCCAGGTAGGAACATTTGAATTTACTCACGCGCTCTTCTTAACTCCCTCCTCTAATTTACTAATTTCTTCATGTCTCTTGACCTGAGTTTCAAAATCTTGATTTTTTAATTCCATATCATAGCTAGTGTTATTAGCTTCGATTCGCATGATGGAACACTAAAATCGGATATCACACGAGCCAGTTATGAACATTTTAATTTACTCACGCGCTCTTCTCAACTCCCTCCTCTAATTTACTAATTTCTTCATGTCTCTCGACCTGAGTTTCAAAATCTGGATTTTCTAATTCCATATCATAGCTAGTGTTATTAGCTTCGATTCGCATGATTTGAACACTAAAATCCGATATCACACGAGCCAGTTATGAACATTTTAATTTACTCACGCGCTCTTCTCAACTCCCTCCTCAAATTTGGTAATTTCTTCATGTCTCTCGACCTGAGTTTCAAAATCTTGATTTTTTAATTCCATATCATAGCTAGTGTTATTAGCTGCGATTCGCATGATTTGAACACTAAAATCCGATATCACACGAGCCAGTTATGAACATTTTAATTTACTCACGCGCTATTCTCAACTCCCTCCTCTAATTTACTAATTTATTCATGTCTCGTGACCTGTGTTTCAAAATCTTGATTTTCTAATTCTATATTACAGCTAGTGTTGTTAGCTTCGATTCGCATGTTTGAACACAACAATCCGATATCACACGAGCCAGGTATGACAATTTTAATTTACTCACGCAATCTTCTCCACTCCCTCCTCAAATTTGGTAATTTCTTCATGTCTCTCGACCTGAGTTTCAAAATCTTGATTTTCTAATTCCATCTCATAGCTAGTGTTGTTAGCTTCTATTCGCATGTTTGAACACAAAAATCGGATATCACACGAGCCAGGTATGACAATTTTAATTTACTCACGCAATCTTCTTCACTCCCTCCGCAAATTTGGTAATTTCTTCATGTCTCTCGACCTGAAGTTTCAAAATCTTGATTTTTTAATTCCATATCATAGCTAGTGTTCTTAGCTGCGATTCGCATGATTTGAACACTAAAATCCGATATCACACGAGCCAGGTAGGAACATTTGAATTTACTCACGCGCTCTTCTCAACTCCCTCCTCTAATTTGCTAATATCTTCATGTCTCTCGACCTGAGTGTCAAAATCTTGATATTTTAATTCCATATCATAGCTAGTGTTTTTAGCTTCGATTCGCATGTTTGAACACTAAAATCCGATATCACACGAGCCAGGTATGACAACTTTAATTTACTCACGCGCTCTTCTCAACTCCCTCCTCTAATTTACTAATTTCTTCATGTCTCTCGACCTGAGTTTCAAAATCTTGATTTTTTAATTCCATATCATAGCTAGTGTTATTAGCTGCGATTCGCATGATTTGAACACTAAAATCCGATATCACACGAGCCAGTTATGAACATTTTAATTTACTCACGCGCTCTTCTCAACTCCCTCCTCAAATTTGGTAATTTCTTCATGTCTCTCCACCTGAGTTTTAAAATCTTGATTTTTTAATTCCATATCATATCTAGTGTTGTTAGCTTCGATTCGCATGTTTGAACACAACAATCCCATATCACACGAGGCAAGTACGAACATTTTAATTTACTCACGCGCTCTTCTCAACTCCCTCCCATGATTTGCTAATTTCTTCATGTCTCTCGACCTGAGTTTCAAAATCTTGATTTTCTAATTCCATATCATAGCTAGTGTTATTAGCTGCGATTCGCATGATTTGAACACTAAAATCCGATATCACACGAGCCAGTTATGAACATTTTAATTTACTCACGCGCTATTCTCAACTCCCTCCTCAAATTTGGTAATTTCTTCATGTCTCTCGACCTGAGTTTCAAAATCTTGATTTTCTAATTCCAAATCATAGCTAGTGTTGTTAGCTTCGATTCGCATGTTTGAACACTAAAATCAGATATCACTCGAGCCAGGTAGGAACATTTGAATTTACTCACGCGCTCTTCTCAACTCCCTCCTCTAATTTGCTAATTTCTTCATGTCTCTCGACCTGAGTTTCAAAATCTTGATTTTTTAATTCCATATCATAGCTAGTGTTATTAGCTTCGATTCGCATGATTTGAACACTAAAATCCGATATCACACGAGCCAGTTATGAACATTTTAATTTACTCACGCGCTATTCTCAACTCCCTCCTCAAATTTGGTAATTTCTTCATGTCTCTCGACCTGAGTTTCAAAATCTTGATTTTTTAATTCCATATCATATCTAGTGTTGTTAGCTTCGATTCGCATGTTTGAACACAACAATCCCATATCACACGAGCCAAGTACGAACATTTTAATTTACTCACGCGCTCTTCTCAACTGCCTCCCCTGATTTACTAATTTCATCATGTCTCTCGACCTGAGTTTCAAAATCTTGATTTTCTAATTCCATATCATAGCTAGTGTTGTTAGCTTCGATTCGCATGTTTGAACACTAAAATCAGATATCACTCGAGCCAGGTATGACAATTTTAATTTACTCACGCGCTCTTCTCAACTCCCTCCTCTAATTTACTAATTTCTTCATGTCTCTCGACCTGAGTTTCAAAATCTTGATTTTTTAATTCCATATCATAGCTAGTGTTATTAGCTGCGATTCGCATGATTTGAACACTAAAATCCGATATCACACGAGCCAGTTATGAACATTTTAATTTACTCACGCGCTCTTCTCAACTCCCTCCTCAAATTTGGTAATTTCTTCATGTCTCTCGACCTGAGTTTTAAAATCTTGATTTTCTAATTCCAAATCATAGCTAGTGTTGTTAGCTTCGATTCGCATGATTTGAACACTAAAATCCGATATCACACGAGCCAGTTATGAACATTTTAATTTACTCACGCGCTCTTCTCAACTCCCTCCTCTAATTTACTAATTTATTCATGTCTCGTGACCTGTGTTTCAAAATCTTGATTTTCTAATTCTATATTACAGCTAGTGTTGTTAGCTTCGATTCGCATGTTTGAACACAACAATCCGATATCACACGAGCCAGGTATGACAATTTTAATTTACTCACGCAATCTTCTCCACTCCCTCCTCAAATTTGGTAATTTCTTCATGTCTCTCGACCTGAGTTTCAAAATCTTGATTTTCTAATTCCATATCATAGCTAGTGTTGTTAGCTTCGATTCGCATGTTTGAACACAAAAATCGGATATCACACGAGCCAAGTATGACAATTTTGATTTACTCACGCGATCTTCTCAACTCCCTCCTCTAATTTACTAATTTCTTCATGTCTCTTGACCTGAGTTTCGAAATCTGGATTTTCTTATTCCATATCATAGCTAGTGTTGTTAGCTTCGATTCGCATGTTTGAACACAACAATCCCATATCACACGAGCCTGGTACGAACATTTTAATTTACTCACGCGCTCTTCTCAACTCCCTCCTCTAATTTGCTAATTTCTTCCTGTCTCTCGACCTGAGTTTCAAAATCTTGATTTTTTAATTCCATATCATAGCTAGTGTTGTTAGCTTCGATTCGCATGTTTGAACACAAAAATCGGATATCATACGAGCTAGGTAGGACAATTTTAATTTACTCACGCGATCTTCTCAACTCCCTCGTCTGATTTACTAATTTCTTCATGTCTATTGACCTGAGTTTCAAAATCTGGATTTTCTAATTCCATATCATAGCTAGTGTTGTTAGCTTCGATTCGCATCTTTGAACACTAAAATCCGATATCACACAAGCTAGGTATGACAATTTTAATTTACTCACCTGCTCTTCTCAACTCCCTCCTCAATTTTGCTAATTTCTTCCTGTCTCTCGACCTGAGTTTCAAAATCTTGATTTTTTAATTCCATATCATATCTAGTGTTGTTAGCTTCGATTCGCATGTTTGAACACAACAATCCCATATCACACGAGCCAGTTATGAACATTTTAATTTACTCACGCGCTCTTCTCAACTCCCTCCTCTAATTTACTAATTTATTCATGTCTCGTGACCTGTGTTTCAAAATCTTGATTTTCTAATTCTATATTACAGCTAGTGTTGTTAGCTTCGATTCGCATGTTTGAACACAACAATCCGATATCACACGAGCCAGGTATGACAATTTTAATTTACTCACGCAATCTTCTCCACTCCCTCCTCAAATTTGGTAATTTCTTCATGTCTCTCGACCTGAGTTTCAAAATCTTGATTTTCTAATTCCATCTCATAGCTAGTGTTGTTAGCTTCTATTCGCATGTTTGAACACAAAAATCGGATATCACACGAGCCAGGTATGACAATTTTAATTTACTCACGCAATCTTCTTCACTCCCTCCGCAAATTTGGTAATTTCTTCATGTCTCTCGACCTGAAGTTTCAAAATCTTGATTTTTTAATTCCATATCATAGCTAGTGTTCTTAGCTGCGATTCGCATGATTTCAACACTAAAATCCGATATCACACGAGCCAGGTAGGAACATTTGAATTTACTCACGCGCTCTTCTCAACTCCCTCCTCTAATTTGCTAATATCTTCATGTCTCTCGACCTGAGTGTCAAAATCTTGATATTTTAATTCCATATCATAGCTAGTGTTTTTAGCTTCGATTCGCATGTTTGAACACTAAAATCCGATATCACACGAGCCAGGTATGACAACTTTAATTTACTCACGCGCTCTTCTCAACTCCCTCCTCTAATTTACTAATTTCTTCATGTCTCTCGACCTGAGTTTCAAAATCTTGATTTTCTAATTCCATATCATAGCTAGTGTTGTTAGCTTCGATTCGCATCTTTGAACACTAAAATCCGATATCACACGAGCCAGGTATGACAACTTTAATTTACTCACCTGCTCTTCTCAACTCCCTCCTCAAATTTGGTAATTTCTTCATGTCTCTCGACCTGAGTTTCAAAATCTTGATTTTCTAATTTCATATCATAGCTAGTGTTTTAAGCTTCGATTCGCATGATGGAACCCTAAATTCGGATATCACACGAGCCAGGTATGACAATTTTAATTTAGTCACGCTATCTTCTCAACTCCCTCGTCTGATTTACTAATTTCTTCATGTCTCTTGACCTGAGTTTCAAAATCTGGATTTTCTAATTCCATAACATAGCTAGTGTTGTTAGCTTCGATTCGCATGTTTGAACACAAAAATCCGATATCACACGAGCCAGGTAGGACAATTTTAATTTACTCACGCGATCTTCTCAACTCCCTCGTCTGATTTACTAATTTCTTCATGTCTATTGACCTGAGTTTCAAAATCTGGATTTTCTAATTCCATAACATAGCTAGTGTTGTTAGCTTCGATTCGCATCTTTGAACACTAAAATCCGATATCACACAAGCTAGGTATGACAATTTTAATTTACTCACCTGCTCTTCTAAACTCCCTCCTCAATTTTGCTAATTTCTTCCTGTCTCTCGACCTGAGTATCAAAATCTTAATTTTTTAATTCCATATCATAGCTAGTGTTATTAGCTTCGATTCGCATGATGGAACACTAAAATTGAATATCAAACGAGCCAGGTATGACAATTTTAATTTACTCACGCGGTCTTCTCAACTCCCTCCTCTAATTTGCTAATTTCTTCATGTCTTTCGACCTGTGTTTCAAAATCTTGATTTTTTAATTCCATATTATAGCTAGTGTTGTTAGCTTCGATTCGCATGTTTGAACACTAAAATCCGATATCACTCGAGCCAGGTAGGAACATTTGAATTTACTCACGCGCTCTTCTTAACTCCCTCCTCTAATTTACTAATTTCTTCATGTCTCTTGACCTGAGTTTCAAAATCTTGATTTTTTAATTCCATATCATAGCTAGTGTTATTAGCTTCGATTCGCATGATGGAACACTAAAATCGGATATCACACGAGCCAGTTATGAACATTTTAATTTACTCACGCGCTCTTCTCAACTCCCTCCTCTAATTTACTAATTTCTTCATGTCTCTCGACCTGAGTTTCAAAATCTGGATTTTCTAATTCCATATCATAGCTAGTGTTATTAGCTTCGATTCGCATGATTTGAACACTAAAATCCGATATCACACGAGCCAGTTATGAACATTTTAATTTACTCACGCGCTCTTCTCAACTCCCTCCTCAAATTTGGTAATTTCTTCATGTCTCTCGACCTGAGTTTCAAAATCTTGATTTTTTAATTCCATATCATAGCTAGTGTTATTAGCTGCGATTCGCATGATTTGAACACTAAAATCCGATATCACACGAGCCAGTTATGAACATTTTAATTTACTCACGCGCTATTCTCAACTCCCTCCTCTAATTTACTAATTTATTCATGTCTCGTGACCTGTGTTTCAAAATCTTGATTTTCTAATTCTATATTACAGCTAGTGTTGTTAGCTTCGATTCGCATGTTTGAACACAACAATCCGATATCACACGAGCCAGGTATGACAATTTTAATTTACTCACGCAATCTTCTCCACTCCCTCCTCAAATTTGGTAATTTCTTCATGTCTCTCGACCTGAGTTTCAAAATCTTGATTTTCTAATTCCATCTCATAGCTAGTGTTGTTAGCTTCTATTCGCATGTTTGAACACAAAAATCGGATATCACACGAGCCAGGTATGACAATTTTAATTTACTCACGCAATCTTCTTCACTCCCTCCGCAAATTTGGTAATTTCTTCATGTCTCTCGACCTGAAGTTTCAAAATCTTGATTTTTTAATTCCATATCATAGCTAGTGTTCTTAGCTGCGATTCGCATGATTTGAACACTAAAATCCGATATCACACGAGCCAGGTAGGAACATTTGAATTTACTCACGCGCTCTTCTCAACTCCCTCCTCTAATTTGCTAATATCTTCATGTCTCTCGACCTGAGTGTCAAAATCTTGATATTTTAATTCCATATCATAGCTAGTGTTTTTAGCTTCGATTCGCATGTTTGAACACTAAAATCCGATATCACACGAGCCAGGTATGACAACTTTAATTTACTCACGCGCTCTTCTCAACTCCCTCCTCTAATTTACTAATTTCTTCATGTCTCTCGACCTGAGTTTCAAAATCTTGATTTTCTAATTCCATATCATAGCTAGTGTTGTTAGCTTCGATTCGCATCTTTGAACACTAAAATCCGATATCACACGAGCCAGGTATGACAACTTTAATTTACTCACCTGCTCTTCTCAACTCCCTCCTCAAATTTGGTAATTTCTTCATGTCTCTCGACCTGAGTTTCAAAATCTTGATTTTCTAATTTCATATCATAGCTAGTGTTTTAAGCTTCGATTCGCATGATGGAACCCTAAATTCGGATATCACACGAGCCAGGTATGACAATTTTAATTTAGTCACGCTATCTTCTCAACTCCCTCGTCTGATTTACTAATTTCTTGATGTCTCTTGACCTGAGTTTCAAAATCTGGATTTTCTAATTCCATATCATAGCTAGTGTTGTTAGCTTCGATTCGCATGTTTGAACACAAAAATCCGATATCACACGAGCCAGGTAGGACAATTTTAATTTACTCACGCGATCTTCTCAACTCCCTCGTCTGATTTACTAATTTCTTCATGTCTATTGACCTGAGTTTCAAAATCTGGATTTTCTAATTCCATATCATAGCTAGTGTTGTTAGCTTCGATTCGCATCTTTGAACACTAAAATCCGATATCACACAAGCTAGGTATGACAATTTTAATTTACTCACCTGCTCTTCTAAACTCCCTCCTCAATTTTGCTAATTTCTTCCTGTCTCTCGACCTGAGTTTCAAAATCTTAATTTTTTAATTCCATATCATAGCTAGTGTTATTAGCTTCGATTCGCATGATGGAACACTAAAATTGAATATCAAACGAGCTAGGTATGACAATTTTAATTTACTCACGCGGTCTTCTCAACTCCCTCCTCTAATTTGCTAATTTCTTCATGTCTCTCGACCTGTGTTTCAAAATCTTGATTTTTTAATTCCATATTATAGCTAGTGTTGTTAGCTTCGATTCGCATGTTTGAACACTAAAATCCGATATCACTCGAGCCAGGTAGGAACATTTGAATTTACTCACGCGCTCTTCTCAACTCCCTCCTCTAATTTGCTAATTTCTTCATGTCTCTCGACCTGAGTTTCAAAATCTTGATTTTTTAATTCCATATCATAGCTAGTGTTATTAGCTTCGATTCGCATGATTTGAACACTAAAATCCGATATCACACGAGCCAGTTATGAACATTTTAATTTACTCACGCGCTATTCTCAACTCCCTCCTCAAATTTGGTAATTTCTTCATGTCTCTCGACCTGAGTTTCAAAATCTTGATTTTTTAATTCCATATCATATCTAGTGTTGTTAGCTTCGATTCGCATGTTTGAACACAACAATCCCATATCACACGAGCCAAGTACGAACATTTTAATTTACTCACGCGCTCTTCTCAACTGCCTCCCCTGATTTACTAATTTCATCATGTCTCTCGACCTGAGTTTCAAAATCTTGATTTTCTAATTCCATATCATAGCTAGTTTTATTAGCTTCGATTCGCATGATGGAACACTAAAATTGAATATCACACGAGCCAGGTATGACAATTTTAATTTACTCACGCGATCTTCTGAACTCCCTCCTCTAATTTGCTAATTTCTTCATGTCTCTCGACCTGTGTTTCAAAATCTTGATTTTTTAATTCCATATCATAGCTAGTGTTGTTAGCTTCGATTTGCATGTTTGAACACTGAAATCCGATATCACTCGAGCCAGGTATGACAATTTTAATTTACTCACGCGCTCTTCTTAACTCCCTCCTCTAATTTACTAATTTCTTCATGTCTCTTGACCTGAGTTTCAAAATCTTGATTTTTTAATTCCATATCATAGCTAGTGTTATTAGCTTCGATTCGCATGATGGAACACTAAAATCGGATATCACACGAGCCAGTTATGAACATTTTAATTTACTCACCCGCTCTTCTCAACTCCCTCCTCTAATTTACTAATTTCTTCATGTCTCTCGACCTGAGTTTCAAAATCTGGATTTTCTAATTCCATATCATAGCTAGTGTTATTAGCTTCGATTCGCATGATTTGAACACTAAAATCCGATATCACACGAGCCAGTTATGAACATTTTAATTTACTCACGCGCTCTTCTCAACTCCCTCCTCAAATTTGGTAATTTCTTCATGTCTCTCGACCTGAGTTTCAAAATCTTGATTTTTTAATTCCATATCATAGCTAGTGTTATTAGCTGCGATTCGCATGATTTGAACACTAAAATCCGATATCACACGAGCCAGTTATGAACATTTTAATTTACTCACGCGCTATTCTCAACTCCCTCCTCAAATTTGGTAATTTCTTCATGTCTCTCGACCTGAGTTTTAAAATCTTGATTTTCTAATTCCAAATCATAGCTAGTGTTGTTAGCTTCGATTCGCATGATTTGAACACTAAAATCCGATATCACACGAGCCAGTTATGAACATTTTAATTTACTCACGCGCTCTTCTCAACTCCCTCCTCTAATTTACTAATTTATTCATGTCTCATGACCTGTGTTTCAAAATCTTGATTTTCTAATTCTATATTACAGCTAGTGTTGTTAGCTTCGATTCGCATGTTTGAACACAACAATCCGATATCACACGAGCCAGGTATGACAATTTTAATTTACTCACGCAATCTTCTCCACTCCCTCCTCAAATTTGGTAATTTCTTCATGTCTCTCGACCTGAGTTTCAAAATCTTGATTTTCTAATTCCATATCATAGCTAGTGTTGTTAGCTTCGATTCGAATCTTTGAACACTAAAATCCGATATCACACAAGCTAGGTATGACAATTTTAATTTACTCACCTGCTCTTCTCAACTCCCTCCTCAATTTTGCTAATTTCTTCCTGTCTCTCGACCTGAGTTTCAAAATCTTGATTTTTTAATTCCATATCATATCTAGTTTTGTTAGCTTCGATTCGCATGTTTGAACACAACAATCCCATATCACACGAGCCAGTTATGAACATTTTAATTTACTCACGCGCTCTTCTCAACTCCCTCCTCTAATTTACTAATTTATTCATGTCTCGTGACCTGTGTTTCAAAATCTTGATTTTCTAATTCTATATTACAGCTAGTGTTGTTAGCTTCGATTCGCATGTTTGAACACAACAATCCGATATCACATGAGCCAGGTATGACAATTTTAATTTACTCACGCAATCTTCTCCACTCCCTCCTCAAATTTGGTAATTTCTTCATGTCTCTCGACCTGAGTTTCAAAATCTTGATTTTCTAATTCCATCTCATAGCTAGTGTTGTTAGCTTCTATTCGCATGTTTGAACACAAAAATCGGATATCACACGAGCCAGGTATGACAATTTTAATTTACTCACGCAATCTTCTCCACTCCCTCCGCAAATTTGGTAATTTCTTCATGTCTCTCGACCTGAAGTTTCAAAATCTTGATTTTTTAATTCCATATCATAGCTAGTGTTCTTAGCTGCGATTCGCATGATTTGAACACTAAAATCCGATATCACACGAGCCAGGTAGGAACATTTGAATTTACTCACGCGCTCTTCTCAACTCCCTCCTCTAATTTGCTAATATCTTCATGTCTCTCGACCTGAGTGTCAAAATCTTGATATTTTAATTCCATATCATAGCTAGTGTTTTTAGCTTCGATTCGCATGTTTGAACACTAAAATCCGATATCACACGAGCCAGGTATGACAACTTTAATTTACTCACGCGCTCTTCTCAACTCCCTCCTCTAATTTACTAATTTCTTCATGTCTCTCGACCTGAGTTTCAAAATCTTGATTTTCTAATTCCATATCATAGCTAGTGTTGTTAGCTTCGATTCGCATCTTTGAACACTAAAATCCGATATCACACGAGCCAGGTATGACAACTTTAATTTACTCACCTGCTCTTCTCAACTCCCTCCTCAAATTTGGTAATTTCTTCATGTCTCTCGACCTGAGTTTCAAAATCTTGATTTTCTAATTTCATATCATAGCTAGTGTTTTAAGCTTCGATTCGCATGATGGAACCCTAAATTCGGATATCACACGAGCCAGGTATGACAATTTTAATTTAGTCACGCTATCTTCTCAACTCCCTCGTCTGATTTACTAATTTCTTCATGTCTCTTGACCAGAGTTTCAAAATCTGGATTTTCTAATTCCATATCATAGCTAGTGTTGTTAGCTTCGATTCGCATGTTTGAACACAACAATCCCATATCACACGAGCCAGGTACGAACATTTTAATTTACTCACGCGCTCTTCTCAACTCCCTCCTCTAATTTGCTAATTTCTTCCTGTCTCTCGACCTGAGTTTCAAAATCTTGATTTTTTAATTCCATATCATAGCTAGTGTTGTTAGCTTCGATTCGCATGTTTGAACACAAAAATCGGATATCACACGAGCCAGGTATGAACATTTTAATTTACTCACGTGCTCTTCTCAACTCCCTCCTCTAATTTACTAATTTATTCATGTCTCGTGACCTGAGTTTCAAAATCTTGATTTTCTAATTGTATATTATAGCTAGTGTTGTTAGCTTCGATTCGCATATTTGAACACAACAATCCGATATCACACGAGCCAGGTATGACAATTTTAATTTACTCACGCAATCTTCTCCACTCCCTCCTCAAATTTGGTAATTTCTTCATGTCTCTCGACCTGAGTTTCAAAATCTTGATTTTCTAATTCCATATCATAGCTAGTGTTGTTAGCTTCGATTCGCATGTTTGAACACAAAAATCGGATATCACACGAGCCAGGTATGACAATTTTAATTTACTCACGCAATCTTCTCCACTCCCTCCGCAAATTTGGTAATTTCTTCATGTCTCTCGACCTGAAGTTTCACAATCTTGATTTTCTAATTCCATATCATAGCTAGTGTTGTTAGCTTCGATTCGCATGTTTAAACACTAAAATCAGATATCACTCGAGCTAGGTATGACAATTTTAATTTACTCACGCAATCTTCTCCACTCCCTCCTCAAATTTGGTAATTTCTTCATGTCTCTCGACCTGAGTTTCAAAATCTTGATTTTCTAATTCCATCTCATAGCTAGTGTTGTTAGCTTCTATTCGCATGTTTGAACACAAAAATCGGATATCACACGAGCCAGGTATGACAATTTTAATTTACTCACGCAATCTTCTCCACTCCCTCCGCAAATTTGGTAATTTCTTCATGTCTCTCGACCTGAAGTTTCAAAATCTTGATTTTTTAATTCCATATCATAGCTAGTGTTCTTAGCTGCGATTCGCATGATTTGAACACTAAAATCCGATATCACACGAGCCAGGTAGGAACATTTGAATTTACTCACGCGCTCTTCTCAACTCCCTCCTCTAATTTGCTAATATCTTCATGTCTCTCGACCTGAGTGTCAAAATCTTGATATTTTAATTCCATATCATAGCTAGTGTTTTTAGCTTCGATTCGCATGTTTGAACACTAAAATCCGATATCACACGAGCCAGGTATGACAACTTTAATTTACTCACGCGCTCTTCTCAACTCCCTCCTCTAATTTACTAATTTCTTCATGTCTCTCGACCTGAGTTTCAAAATCTTGATTTTCTAATTCCATATCATAGCTAGTGTTGTTAGCTTCGATTCGCATCTTTGAACACTAAAATCCGATATCACACGAGCCAGGTATGACAACTTTAATTTACTCACCTGCTCTTCTCAACTCCCTCCTCAAATTTGGTAATTTCTTCATGTCTCTCGACCTGAGTTTCAAAATCTTGATTTTCTAATTTCATATCATAGCTAGTGTTTTAAGCTTCGATTCGCATGATGGAACCCTAAATTCGGATATCACACGAGCCAGGTATGACAATTTTAATTTAGTCACGCTATCTTCTCAACTCCCTCGTCTGATTTACTAATTTCTTCATGTCTCTTGACCAGAGTTTCAAAATCTGGATTTTCTAATTCCATATCATAGCTAGTGTTGTTAGCTTCGATTCGCATGTTTGAACACAACAATCCCATATCACACGAGCCAGGTACGAACATTTTAATTTACTCACGCGCTCTTCTCAACTCCCTCCTCTAATTTGCTAATTTCTTCCTGTCTCTCGACCTGAGTTTCAAAATCTTGATTTTTTAATTCCATATCATAGCTAGTGTTGTTAGCTTCGATTCGCATGTTTGAACACAAAAATCGGATATCACACGAGCCAGGTATGAACATTTTAATTTACTCACGTGCTCTTCTCAACTCCCTCCTCTAATTTACTAATTTATTCATGTCTCGTGACCTGAGTTTCAAAATCTTGATTTTCTAATTCTATATTATAGCTAGTGTTGTTAGCTTCGATTCGCATATTTGAACACAACAATCCGATATCACACGAGCCAGGTATGACAATTTTAATTTACTCACGCAATCTTCTCCACTCCCTCCTCAAATTTGGTAATTTCTTCATGTCTCTCGACCTGAGTTTCAAAATCTTGATTTTCTAATTCCATATCATAGCTAGTGTTGTTAGCTTCGATTCGCATGTTTGAACACAAAAATCGGATATCACACGAGCCAGGTATGACAATTTTAATTTACTCACGCAATCTTCTCCACTCCCTCCGCAAATTTGGTAATTTCTTCATGTCTCTCGACCTGAAGTTTCAAAATCTTGATTTTTTAATTCCATATCATAGCTAGTGTTCTTAGCTGCGATTCGCATGTTTGAACACTAAAATCCGATATCACACGAGCCAGGTAGGAACATTTGAATTTACTCACGCGCTCTTCTCAACTCCCTCCTCTAATTTGCTAATATCTTCATGTCTCTCGACCTGAGTGTCAAAATCTTGATATTTTAACTCCATATCATAGCTAGTGTTGTTAGCTTCGATTCGCATCTTTGAACACTAAAATCCGATATCACACGAGCCAGGTATGACAACTTTAATTTACTCACCTGCTCTTCTCAACTCCCTCCTCAAATTTGGTAATTTCTTCATGTCTCTCGACCTGAGTTTCAAAATCTTGATTTTCTAATTTCATATCATAGCTAGTGTTTTAAGCTTCGATTCGCATGATGGAACCCTAAATTCGGATATCACACGAGCCAGGTATGACAATTTTAATTTAGTCACGCTATCTTCTCAACTCCCTCGTCTGATTTACTAATTTCTTCATGTCTCTTGACCTGAGTTTCAAAATCTGGATTTTCTAATTCCATATCATAGCTAGTGTTGTTAGCTTCGATTCGCATGTTTGAACACAAAAATCCGATATCACACGAGCCAGGTAGGACAATTTTAATTTACTCACGCGATCTTCTCAACTCCCTCGTCTGATTTACTAATTTCTTCATGTCTATTGACCTGAGTTTCAAAATCTGGATTTTCTAATTCCATATCATAGCTAGTGTTGTTAGCTTCGATTCGCATCTTTGAACACTAAAATCCGATATCACACAAGCTAGGTATGACAATTTTAATTTACTCACCTGCTCTTCTAAACTCCCTCCTCAATTTTGCTAATTTCTTCCTGTCTCTCGACCTGAGTTTCAAAATCTTAATTTTTTAATTCCATATCATAGCTAGTGTTATTAGCTTCGATTCGCATGATGGAACACTAAAATTGAATATCAAACGAGCTAGGTATGACAATTTTAATTTACTCACGCGGTCTTCTCAACTCCCTCCTCTAATTTGCTAATTTCTTCATGTCTCTCGACCTGTGTTTCAAAATCTTGATTTTTTAATTCCATATTATAGCTAGTGTTGTTAGCTTCGATTTGCATGTTTGAACACTAAAATCCGATATCACTCGAGCCAGGTAGGAACATTTGAATTTACTCACGCGCTCTTCTCAACTCCCTCCTCTAATTTGCTAATTTCTTCATGTCTCTCGACCTGAGTTTCAAAATCTTGATTTTTTAATTCCATATCATAGCTAGTGTTATTAGCTTCGATTCGCATGATTTGAACACTAAAATCCGATATCACACGAGCCAGTTATGAACATTTTACTTTACTCACGCGCTATTCTCAACTCCCTCCTCAAATTTGGTAATTTCTTCATGTCTCTCGACCTGAGTTTCAAAATCTGGATTTTCTAATTCCATATCATAGCTAGTGTTATTAGCTTCGATTCGCATGATTTGAACACTAAAATCCGATATCACACGAGCCAGTTATGAACATTTTAATTTACTCACGCGCTATTCTCAACTCCCTCCTCAAATTTGGTAATTTCTTCATGTCTCTCGACCTGAGTTTCAAAATCTGGATTTTTTAATTCCATATCATATCTAGTCTTGTTAGCTTCGATTCGCATGTTTGAACACAACAATCCCATATCACACGAGCCAAGTACGAACATTTTAATTTACTCACGCGCTCTTCTCAACTCCCTCCCCTGATTTACTAATTTCATCATGTCTCTCGACCTGAGTTTCAAAATCTTGATTTTCTAATTCCAAATCATAGCTAGTGTTGTTAGCTTCGATTCGCATGTTTGAACACTAAAATCAGATATCACTCGAGCCAGGTATGACAATTTTAATTTACTCACGCGCTCTTCTCAACTCCCTCCTCTAATTTACTAATTTCTTCATTTCTCTCGACCTGAGTTTCAAAATCTTGATTTTTTAATTCCATATCATAGCTAGTGTTATTAGCTGCGATTCGCATGATTTGAACACTAAAATCCGATATCACACGAGCCAGTTATGAACATTTTAATTTACTCACGCGCTCTTCTCAACTCCCTCCTCAAATTTGGTAATTTCTTCATGTCTCTCGACCTGAGTTTTAAAATCTTGATTTTCTAATTCCAAATCATAGCTAGTGTTGTTAGCTTCGATTCGCATCTTTGAACACTAAAATCCGATATCACACGAGCCAGGTATGACAACTTTAATTTACTCACGCGATCTTCTCAACCTCCTCCTCAAATTTGGTAATTTCTTCATGTCTCTCGACCTGAGTTTCAAAATCTTGATTTTCTAATTTCATATCATAGCTAGTGTTGTTAGCTTCGATTCGCATGATGGAACCCTAAAATCGGATATCACACGAGCCAGGTATGAACATTTTAATTTACTCACGTGCTCTTCTCAACTCCCTCCTCTAATTTACTAATTTATTCATGTCTCGTGACCTGTGTTTCAAAATCTTGATTTTCTAATTCTATATTACAGCTAGTGTTGTTAGCTTCGATTCGCATGTTTGAACACAACAATCCGATATCACACGAGCCAGGTATGACAATTTTAATTTACTCACGCAATCTTCTCCACTCCCTCCTCAAATTTGGTAATTTCTTCATGTCTCTCGACCTGAGTTTCAAAATCTTGATTTTCTAATTCCATCTCATAGCTAGTGTTGTTAGCTTCTATTCGCATGTTTGAACACAAAAATCGGATATCACACGAGCCAGGTATGACAATTTTAATTTACTCACGCAATCTTCTCCACTCCCTCCGCAAATTTGGTAATTTCTTCATGTCTCTCGACCTGAAGTTTCAAAATCTTGATTTTTTAATTCCATATCATAGCTAGTGTTCTTAGCTGCGATTCGCATGATTTGAACACTAAAATCCGATATCACACGAGCCAGGTAGGAACATTTGAGTTTACTCACGCGCTCCTCTCAACTCCCTCCTCTAATTTGCTAATTTCTTCATGTCTCTCGACCTGAGTGTCAAAATCTTGATATTTTAATTCCATATCATAGCTAGTGTTTTTAGCTTCGATTCGCATGTTTGAACACTAAAATCCGATATCACACGAGCCAGGTATGACAACTTTAATTTACTCACGCGCTCTTCTCAACTCCCTCCTCTAATTTACTAATTTCTTCATGTCTCTCGACCTGAGTTTCAAAATCTTGATTTTCTAATTCCATATCATAGCTAGTGTTGTTAGCTTCGATTCGCATCTTTGAACACTAAAATCCGATATCACACGAGCCAGGTATGACAACTTTAATTTACTCACCTGCTCTTCTCAACTCCCTCCTCAAATTTGGTAATTTCTTCATGTCTCTCGACCTGAGTTTCAAAATCTTGATTTTCTAATTTCATATCATAGCTAGTGTTTTAAGCTTCGATTCGCATGATGGAACCCTAAATTCGGATATCACACGAGCCAGGTATGACAATTTTAATTTAGTCACGCTATCTTCTCAACTCCCTCGTCTGATTTACTAATTTCTTCATGTCTCTTGACCTGAGTTTCAAAATATGGATTTTCTAATTCCATATCATAGCTAGTGTTGTTAGCTTCGATTCGCATGTTTGAACACAACAATCCCATATCACACGAGCCAGGTACGAACATTTTAATTTACTCACGCGCTCTTCTCAACTCCCTCCTCTAATTTGCTAATTTCTTCCTGTCTCTCGACCTGAGTTTCAAAATCTTGATTTTTTAATTCCATATCATAGCTAGTGTTGTTAGCTTCGATTCGCATGTTTGAACACAAAAATCGGATATCACACGAGCCAGGTATGAACATTTTAATTTACTCACGTGCTCTTCTCAACTCCCTCCTCTAATTTACTAATTTATTCATGTCTCGTGACCTGAGTTTCAAAATCTTGATTTTCTAATTGTATATTACAGCTAGTGTTGTTAGCTTCGATTCGCATGTTTGAACACAAAAATCCGATATCACACGAGCCAGGTAGGACAATTTTAATTTACTCACGCGATCTTCTCAACTCCCTCGTCTGATTTACTAATTTCTTCATGTCTATTGACCTGAGTTTCAAAATCTGGATTTTCTAATTCCATATCATAGCTAGTGTTGTTAGCTTCGATTCGCATCTTTGAACACTAAAATCCGATATCACACAAGCTAGGTATGACAATTTTAATTTACTCACCTGCTCTTCTAAACTCCCTCCTCAATTTTGCTAATTTCTTCCTGTCTCTCGACCTGAGTTTCAAAATCTTAATTTTTTAATTCCATATCATAGCTAGTGTTATTAGCTTCGATTCGCATGATGGAACACTAAAATTGAATATCAAACGAGCTAGGTATGACAATTTTAATTTACTCACGCGGTCTTCTCAACTCCCTCCTCTAATTTGCTAATTTCTTCATGTCTCTCGACCTGTATTTCAAAATCTTGATTTTTTAATTCCATATTATAGCTAGTGTTGTTAGCTTCGATTCGCATGTTTGAACACTAAAATCCGATATCACTCGAGCCAGGTAGGAACATTTGAATTTACTCACGCGCTCTTCTCAACTCCCTCCTCTAATTTGCTAATTTCTTCATGTCTCTCGACCTGAGTTTCAAAATCTTGATTTTTTAATTCCATATCATAGCTAGTGTTATTAGCTTCGATTCGCATGATTTGAACACTAAAATCCGATATCACACGAGCCAGTTATGAACATTTTACTTTACTCACGCGCTATTCTCAACTCCCTCCTCAAATTTGGTAATTTCTTCATGTCTCTCGACCTGAGTTTCAAAATCTGGATTTTCTAATTCCATATCATAGCTAGTGTTATTAGCTTCGATTCGCATGATTTGAACACTAAAATCCGATATCACACGAGCCAGTTATGAACATTTTAATTTACTCACGCGCTATTCTCAACTCCCTCCTCAAATTTGGTAATTTCTTCATGTCTCTCGACCTGAGTTTCAAAATCTGGATTTTTTAATTCCATATCATATCTAGTGTTGTTAGCTTCGATTCGCATGTTTGAACACAACAATCCCATATCACACGAGCCAAGTACGAACATTTTAATTTACTCACGCGCTCTTCTCAACTCCCTCCCCTGATTTACTAATTTCATCATGTCTCTCGACCTGAGTTTCAAAATCTTGATTTTCTAATTCCAAATCATAGCTAGTGTTGTTAGCTTCGATTCGCATGTTTGAACACTAAAATCAGATATCACTCGAGCCAGGTATGACAATTTTAATTTACTCACGCGCTCTTCTCAACTCCCTCCTCTAATTTACTAATTTCTTCATTTCTCTCGACCTGAGTTTCAAAATCTTGATTTTTTAATTCCATATCATAGCTAGTGTTATTAGCTGCGATTCGCATGATTTGAACACTAAAATCCGATATCACACGAGCCAGTTATGAACATTTTAATTTACTCACGCGCTCTTCTCAACTCCCTCCTCAAATTTGGTAATTTCTTCATGTCTCTCGACCTGAGTTTTAAAATCTTGATTTTCTAATTCCAAATCATAGCTAGTGTTGTTAGCTTCGATTCGCATCTTTGAACACTAAAATCCGATATCACACGAGCCAGGTATGACAACTTTAATTTACTCACGCGATCTTCTCAACCTCCTCCTCAAATTTGGTAATTTCTTCATGTCTCTCGACCTGAGTTTCAAAATCTTGATTTTCTAATTTCATATCATAGCTAGTGTTGTTAGCTTCGATTCGCATGATGGAACCCTAAAATCGGATATCACACGAGCCAGGTATGAACATTTTAATTTACTCACGTGCTCTTCTCAACTCCCTCCTCTAATTTACTAATTTATTCATGTCTCGTGACCTGTGTTTCAAAATCTTGATTTTCTAATTGTATATTACAGCTAGTGTTGTTAGCTTCGATTCGCATGTTTGAACACAACAATCCGATATCACACGAGCCAGGTATGACAATTTTAATTTACTCACGCAATCTTCTCCACTCCCTCCTCAAATTTGGTAATTTCTTCATGTCTCTCGACCTGAGTTTCAAAATCTTGATTTTCTAATTCCATCTCATAGCTAGTGTTGTTAGCTTCTATTCGCATGTTTGAACACAAAAATCGGATATCACACGAGCCAGGTATGACAATTTTAATTTACTCACGCAATCTTCTCCACTCCCTCCGCAAATTTGGTAATTTCTTCATGTCTCTCGACCTGAAGTTTCAAAATCTTGATTTTTTAATTCCATATCATAGCTAGTGTTCTTAGCTGCGATTCGCATGATTTGAACACTAAAATCCGATATCACACGAGCCAGGTAGGAACATTTGAGTTTACTCACGCGCTCCTCTCAACTCCCTCCTCTAATTTGCTAATTTCTTCATGTCTCTCGACCTGAGTGTCAAAATCTTGATATTTTAATTCCATATCATAGCTAGTGTTTTTAGCTTCGATTCGCATGTTTGAACACTAAAATCCGATATCACACGAGCCAGGTATGACAACTTTAATTTACTCACGCGCTCTTCTCAACTCCCTCCTCTAATTTACTAATTTCTTCATGTCTCTCGACCTGAGTTTCAAAATCTTGATTTTCTAATTCCATATCATAGCTAGTGTTGTTAGCTTCGATTCGCATCTTTGAACACTAAAATCCGATATCACACGAGCCAGGTATGACAACTTTAATTTACTCACCTGCTCTTCTCAACTCCCTCCTCAAATTTGGTAATTTCTTCATGTCTCTCGACCTGAGTTTCAAAATCTTGATTTTCTAATTTCATATCATAGCTAGTGTTTATAGCTTCGATTCGCATGATGGAACCCTAAATTCGGATATCACACGAGCCAGGTATGACAATTTTAATTTAGTCACGCTATCTTCTCAACTCCCTCGTCTGATTTACTAATTTCTTCATGTCTCTTGACCTGAGTTTCAAAATATGGATTTTCTAATTCCATATCATAGCTAGTGTTGTTAGCTTCGATTCGCATGTTTGAACACAACAATCCCATATCACACGAGCCAGGTACGAACATTTTAATTTACTCACGCGCTCTTCTCAACTCCCTCCTCTAATTTGCTAATTTCTTCCTGTCTCTCGACCTGAGTTTCAAAATCTTGATTTTTTAATTCCATATCATAGCTAGTGTTGTTAGCTTCGATTCGCATGTTTGAACACAAAAATCGGATATCACACGAGCCAGGTATGAACATTTTAATTTACTCACGTGCTCTTCTCAACTCCCTCCTCTAATTTACTAATTTATTCATGTCTCGTGACCTGAGTTTCAAAATCTTGATTTTCTAATTGTATATTACAGCTAGTGTTGTTAGCTTCGATTCGCATGTTTGAACACAACAATCCGATATCACACGAGCCAGGTATGACAATTTTAATTTACTCACGCAATCTTCTCCACTCCCTCCTCAAATTTGGTAATTTCTTCATGTCTCTCGACCTGAGTTTCAAAATCTTGATATTTTAATTCCATATCATAGCTAGTGTTGTTAGCTTCGATTCGCATGTTTGAACCCTAAATTCGGATATCACACGAGCCAGGTATGACAATTTTAATTTAGTCACGCTATCTTCTCAACTCCCTCGTCTGATTTACTAATTTCTTCATGTCTCTTGACCTGAGTTTCAAAATATGGATTTTCTAATTCCATATCATAGCTAGTGTTGTTAGCTTCGATTCGCATGTTTGAACACAACAATCCCATATCACACGAGCCAGGTACGAACATTTTAATTTACTCACGCGCTCTTCTCAACTCCCTCCTCTAATTTGCTAATTTCTTCCTGTCTCTCGACCTGAGTTTCAAAATCTTGATTTTTTAATTCCATATCATAGCTAGTGTTGTTAGCTTCGATTCGCATGTTTGAACACAAAAATCGGATATCACACGAGCCAGGTAGGACAATTTTAATTTACTCACGCGATCTTCTCAACTCCCTCGTCTGATTTACTAATTTCTTCATGTCTATTGACCTGAGTTTCAAAATCTGGATTTTCTAATTCCATATCATAGCTAGTGTTGTTAGCTTCGATTCGCATGATTTGAACACTAAAATCCGATATCACACGAGCCAGGTAGGAACATTTGAATTTACTCACGCGCTCTTCTCAACTCCCTCCTCTAATTTGCTAATTTCTTCATGTCTCTCGACCTGAGTGTCAAAATCTTGATATTTTAATTCCATATCATAGCTAGTGTTTTTAGCTTCGATTCGCATGTTTGAACACTAAAATCCGATATCACACGAGCCAGGTATGACAACTTTAATTTACTCACGCGCTCTTCTCAACTCCCTCCTCTAATTTACTAATTTCTTCATGTCTCTTGACCTGAGTTTCAAAATCTTGATTTTCTAATTCCATATCATAGCTAGTGTTGTTAGCTTCGATTCGCATCTTTGAACACTAAAATCCGATATCACACGAGCCAGGTATGACAACTTTAATTTACTCACCTGGTCTTCTCAACTCCCTCCTCAAATTTGGTAATTTCTTCATGTCTCTCGACCTGAGTTTCAAAATCTTGATTTTCTAATTTCATATCATAGCTAGTGTTTTTAGCTTCGATTCGCATGATGGAACCCTAAATTCGGATATCACACGAGCCAGGTATGACAATTTTAATTTAGTCACGCTATCTTCTCAACTCCCTCGTCTGATTTACTAATTTCTTCATGTCTCTTGACCTGAGTTTCAAAATATGGATTTTCTAATTCCATATCATAGCTAGTGTTGTTAGCTTCGATTCGCATGTTTGAACACAACAATCCCATATCACACGAGCCAGGTACGAACATTTTAATTTACTCACGCGCTCTTCTCAACTCCCTCCTCTAATTTGCTAATTTCTTCCTGTCTCTCGACCTGAGTTTCAAAATCTTGATTTTTTAATTCCATATCATAGCTAGTGTTGTTAGCTTCGATTCGCATGTTTGAACACAAAAATCGGATATCACACGAGCGAGGTATGAACATTTTAATTTACTCACGTGCTCTTCTCAACTCCCTCCTCTAATTTACTAATTTATTCATGTCTCGTGACCTGAGTTTCAAAATCTTGATTTTCTAATTCTATATTACAGCTAGTGTTGTTAGCTTCGATTCGCATGTTTGAACACAACAATCCGATATCACACGAGCCAGGTATGACAATTTTAATTTACTCACGCAATCTTCTCCACTCCCTCCTCAAATTTGGTAATTTCTTCATGTCTCTCGACCTGAGTTTCAAAATCTTGATTTTCTAATTCCATATCATAGCTAGTGTTGTTAGCTTCGATTCGCATGTTTGAACACAAAAATCGGATATCACACGAGCCAGGTATGACAATTTTAATTTACTCACGCGATCTTCTCAACTCCCTCCTCTAATTTACTAATTTCTTCATGTCTCTTGACCTGAGTTTCAAAATCTGGATTTTCTAATTCCATATCATAGCTAGTGTTGTTAGCTTCGATTCGCATGTTTGAACACAACAATCCCATATCACACGAGCCAGGTACGAACATTTTAATTTACTCACGCGCTCTTCTCAACTCCCTCCTCTAATTTGCTAATTTCTTCCTGTCTCTCGACCTGAGTTTCAAAATCTTGATTTTTTAATTCCATATCATAGCTAGTGTTGTTAGCTTCGATTCGCATGTTTGAACACAAAAATCGGATATCACACGAGCCAGGTAGGACAATTTTAATTTACTCACGCGATCTTCTCAACTCCCTCGTCTGATTTACTAATTTCTTCATGTCTATTGACCTGAGTTTCAAAATCTGGATTTTCTAATTCCATATCATAGCTAGTGTTGTTAGCTTCGATTCGCATCTTTGAACACTAAAATCCGATATCACACAAGCTAGGTATGACAATTTTAATTTACTCACCTGCTCTTCTCAACTCCCTCCTCAATTTTGCTAATTTCTTCCTGTCTCTCGACCTGAGTTTCAAAATCTTAATTTTTTAATTCCATATCATAGCTAGTGTTATTAGCTTCGATTCGCATGATGGAACACTAAAATTGAATATCACACGAGCCAGGTATGACAATTTTAATTTACTCACGCGCTCTTCTCAACTCCCTCCTCTAATTTACTAATTTCTTCATGTCTCTCGACCTGAGTTTCAAAATCTTGATTTTTTAATTCCATATCATAGCTAGTGTTATTAGCTGCGATTCGCATGATTTGAACACTAAAATCCGATATCACACGAGCCAGTTATGAACATTTTAATTTACTCACGCGCTCTTCTCAACTCCCTCCTCAAATTTGGTAATTTCTTCATGTCTCTCGACCTGAGTTTTAAAATCTTGATTTTCTAATTCCAAATCATAGCTAGTGTTGTTAGCTTCGATTCGCATCTTTGAACACTAAAATCCGATATCACACGAGCCAGGTATGACAACTTTAATTTACTCACGCGCTCTTCTCAACTCCCTCCTCAAATTTGGTAATTTCTTCATGTCTCTCGACCTGAGTTTCAAAATCTTGATTTTCTAATTCCATATCATAGCTAGTGTTGTTAGCTTCGATTCGCATGATGGAACCCTAAAATCGGATATCACACGAGCCAGGTATGAACATTTTAATTTACTCACGTGCTCTTCTCAACTCCCTCCTCTAATTTACTAATTTATTCATGTCTCGTGACCTGTGTTTCAAAATCTTGATTTTCTAATTCTATATTACAGCTAGTGTTGTTAGCTTCGATTCGCATGTTTGAACACAACAATCCCATATCACACGAGCCAGGTATGACAATTTTAATTTACTCACGAAATCTTCTCCACTCCCTCCTCAAATTTGGTAATTTCTTCATGTCTCTCGACCTGAGTTTCAAAATCTTGATTTTCTAATTCTATCTCATAGCTAGTGTTGTTAGCTTCTATTCGCATGTTTGAACACAAAAATCGGATATCACACGAGCCAGGTATGACAATTTTAATTTACTCACGCAATCTTCTCCACTCCCTCCGCAAATTTGGTAATTTCTTCATGTCTCTCAACCTGAAGTTTCAAAATCTTGATTTTTTAATTCCATATCATAGCTAGTGTTCTTAGCTGCGATTCGCATGATTTGAACACTAAAATCCGATATCACACGAGCCAGGTAGGAACATTTGAATTTACTCACGCGCTCTTCTCAACTCCCTCCTCTAATTTGCTAATTTCTTCATGTCTCTCGACCTGAGTGTCAAAATCTTGATATTTTAATTCCATATCATAGCTAGTGTTTTTAGCTTCGATTCGCATGTTTGAACACTAAAATCCGATATCACACGAGCCAGGTATGACAACTTTCATTTACTCACGCGCTCTTCTCAACTCCCTCCTCTAATTTACTAATTTCTTCATGTCTCTTGACCTGAGTTTCAAAATCTTGATTTTCTAATTCCATATCATAGCTAGTGTTGTTAGCTTCGATTCGCATCTTTGAACACTAAAATCCGATATCACACGAGCCAGGTATGACAACTTTAATTTACTCACCTGCTCTTCTCAACTCCCTCCTCAAATTTGGTAATTTCTTCATGTCTCTCGACCTGAGTTTCAAAATCTTGATTTTCTAATTTCATATCATAGCTAGTGTTTTTAGCTTCGATTCGCATGATGGAACCCTAAATTCGGATATCACACGAGCCAGGTATGACAATTTTAATTTAGTCACGCTATCTTCTCAACTCCCTCGTCTGATTTACTAATTTCTTCATGTCTCTTGACCTGAGTTTCAAAATATGGATTTTCTAATTCCATATCATAGCTAGTGTTGTTAGCTTCGATTCGCATGTTTGAACACAACAATCCCATATCACACGAGCCAGGTACGAACATTTTAATTTACTCACGCGCTCTTCTCAACTCCCTCCTCTAATTTGCTAATTTCTTCCTGTCTCTCGACCTGAGTTTCAAAATCTTGATTTTCTAATTCCATATCATAGCTAGTGTTGTTAGCTTCGATTCGCATGTTTGAACACAACAATCCCATATCACACGAGCCAGGTACGAACATTTTAATTTACTCACGCACTCTTCTCAACTCCCTCCTCTAATTTGCTAATTTCTTCCTGTCTCTCGACCTGAGTTTCAAAATCTTGATTTTTTAATTCCATATCATAGCTAGTGTTGTTAGCTTCGATTCGCATGTTTGAACACAAAAATCGGATATCACACGAGCCAGGTATGAACATTTTAATTTACTCACGTGCTCTTCTCAACTCCCTCCTCTAATTTACTAATTTATTCATGTCTCGTGACCTGAGTTTCAAAATCTTGATTTTCTAATTCTATATTACAGCTAGTGTTGTTAGCTTCGATTCGCATGTTTGAACACAACAATCCGATATCACACGAGCCAGGTATGACAATTTTAATTTACTCACGCAATCTTCTCCACTCCCTCCTCAAATTTGGTAATTTCTTCATGTCTCTCGACCTGAGTTTCAAAATCTTGATTTTCTAATTCCATATCATAGCTAGTGTTGTTAGCTTCGATTCGCATGTTTGAACACAAAAATCGGCTATCACACGAGCCAGGTATGACAATTTTAATTTACTCACGCGGTCTTCTAAACTCCCTCCTCTAATTTGCTAATTTCTTCATGTCTCTCGACCTGTGTTTCAAAATCTTGATTTTTTAATTCCATATCATAGCTAGTGTCGTTAGCTTCGATTCGCATGTTTGAACACTGAAATCCGATATCACTCGAGCCAGGTATGACAATTTTAATTTACTCACGCGCTCTTCTCAACTCCCTCCTCTAATTTACTAATTTCTTCATGTCTCTTGACCTGAGTTTCAAAATCTTGATTTTTTACTTCCATATCATAGCTAGTGTTATTAGCTTCGATTCGCATGATGGAACACTAAAATCGGATATCACACGAGCCAGTTATGAACATTTTAATTTACTCACGCGCTCTTCTCAACTCCCTCCTCTAATTTACTAATTTCTTCATGTCTCTCGACCTGAGTTTCAAAATCTGGATTTTCTAATTCCATATCATAGCTAGTGTTATTAGCTTCGATTCGCATGATTTGAACACTAAAATCCGATATCACACGAGCCAGTTATGAACATTTTAATTTACTCACGCGCTATTCTCAACTCCCTCCTCAAATTTGGTAATTTCTTCATGTCTCTCGACCTGAGTTTCAAAATCTTGATTTTCTAATTCCATCTCATAGCTAGTGTTGTTAGCTTCTATTCGCATGTTTGAACACAAAAATCGGATATCACACGAGCCAGGTATGACAATTTTAATTTACTCACGCAATCTTCTCCAATCCCTCCGCAAATTTGGTAATTTCTTCATGTCTCTCGACCTGAAGTTTCAAAATCTTGAGTTTTTAATTCCATATCATAGCTAGTGTTCTTAGCTGCGATTCGCATGATTTGAACACTAAAATCCGATATCACACGAGCCAGGTAGGAACATTTGAATTTACTCACGCGCTCTTCTCAACTCCCTCCTCTAATTTGCTAATTTCTTCATGTCTCTCGACCTGAGTGTCAAAATCTTGATATTTTAATTCCATATCATAGCTAGTGTTTTTAGCTTCGATTCGCATGTTTGAACACTAAAATCCGATATCACACGAGCCAGGTATGACAACTTTAATTTACTCACGCGCTCTTCTCAACTCCTTCCTCTAATTTACTAATTTCATCATGTCTCTCGACCTGAGTTTCAAAATCTTGATTTTCTAATTCCATATCATAGCTAGTGTCGTTAGCTTCGATTCGCATCTTTGAACACTAAAATCCGATATCACACGAGCCAGGTATGACAACTTTAATTTACTCACACGCTCTTCTCAACTCCCTCCTCAAATTTGGTAATTCCTTCATGTCTCTCGACCTGAGTTTCAAAATCTTGATTTTCTAATTCCAAATCATAGCTAGTGTTGTTAGCTTCGATTCGCATGTTTGAACACTAAATTCGGATATCACACAAGCTAGGTATGACAATTTTAATTTACTCACGCGCTCTTCTCAACTCCCTCCTCAAATTTGGTAATTTCTTCATGTCTCTCGACCTGAGTTTCAAAATCTTGATTTTTTAATTCCATATCATAGCTAGTGTTATTAGCTGCGATTCGCATGATTTGAACACTAAAATCCGATATCACACGAGCCAGTTATGAACATTTTAATTTACTCACGCGCTATTCTCAACTCCCTCCTCAAATTTGGTAATTTCTTCATGTCTCTCGACCTGAGTTTCAAAATCTTGATTTTCTAATTCCAAATCATAGCTAGTGTTGTTAGCTTCGATTCGCATGTTTGAACACTAAATTCAGATATCACTCGAGCCAAGTATGACAATTTTAATTTACTCACGCGCTCTTCTCAACTCCCTCCTCTAATTTACTAATTTCTTCATGTCTCTCGACCTGAGTTTCAAAATCTTGATTTTTTAATTCCATATCATAGCTAGTGTTATTAGCTGCGATTCGCATGATTTGAACACTAAAATCCGATATCACACGAGCCAGTTATGAACATTTTAATTTACTCACGCGCTATTCTCAACTCCCTCCTCAAATTTGGTAATTTCTTCATGTCTCTCGACCTGAGTTTCAAAATCTTGATTTTCTAATTCCAAATCATAGCTAGTGTCGTTAGCTTCGATTCGCATGTTTGAACACTGAAATCCGATATCACTCGAGCCAGGTATGACAATTTTAATTTACTCACGCGCTCTTCTCAACTCCCTCCTCTAATTTACTAATTTCTTCATGTCTCTTGACCTGAGTTTCAAAATCTTGATTTTTTAATTCCATATCATAGCTAGTGTTATTAGCTTCGATTCGCATGATGGAACACTAAAATCGGATATCACACGAGCCAGTTATGAACATTTTAATTTACTCACGCGCTCTTCTCAACTCCCTCCTCTAATTTACTAATTTCTTCATGTCTCTCGACCTGAGTTTCAAAATCTGGATTTTCTAATTCCATATCATAGCTAGTGTTATTAGCTTCGATTCGCATGATTTGAACACTAAAATCCGATATCACACGAGCCAGTTATGAACATTTTAATTTACTCACGCGCTATTCTCAACTCCCTCCTCAAATTTGGTAATTTCTTCATGTCTCTCGACCTGAGTTTCAAAATCTTGATTTTCTAATTCCATCTCATAGCTAGTGTTGTTAGCTTCTATTCGCATGTTTGAACACAAAAATCGGATATCACACGAGCCAGGTATGACAATTTTAATTTACTCACGCAATCTTCTCCACTCCCTCCTCAAATTTGGTAATTTCTTCATGTCTCTCGACCTGAGTTTCAAAATCTTGATATTTTAATTCCATATCATAGCTAGTGTTGTTAGCTTCGATTCGCATGTTTGAACCCTAAATTCGGATATCACACGAGCCAGGTATGACAATTTTAATTTAGTCACGCTATCTTCTCAACTCCCTCGTCTGATTTACTAATTTCTTCATGTCTCTTGACCTGAGTTTCAAAATATGGATTTTCTAATTCCATATCATAGCTAGTGTTGTTAGCTTCGATTCGCATGTTTGAACACAACAATCCCATATCACACGAGCCAGGTACGAACATTTTAATTTACTCACGCGCTCTTCTCAACTCCCTCCTCTAATTTGCTAATTTCTTCCTGTCTCTCGACCTGAGTTTCAAAATCTTGATTTTTTAATTCCATATCATAGCTAGTGTTGTTAGCTTCGATTCGCATGTTTGAACACAAAAATCGGATATCACACGAGCCAGGTAGGACAATTTTAATTTACTCACGCGATCTTCTCAACTCCCTCGTCTGATTTACTAATTTCTTCATGTCTATTGACCTGAGTTTCAAAATCTGGATTTTCTAATTCCATATCATAGCTAGTGTTGTTAGCTTCGATTCGCATGATTTGAACACTAAAATCCGATATCACACGAGCCAGGTAGGAACATTTGAATTTACTCACGCGCTCTTCTCAACTCCCTCCTCTAATTTGCTAATTTCTTCATGTCTCTCGACCTGAGTGTCAAAATCTTGATATTTTAATTCCATATCATAGCTAGTGTTTTTAGCTTCGATTCGCATGTTTGAACACTAAAATCCGATATCACACGAGCCAGGTATGACAACTTTAATTTACTCACGCGCTCTTCTCAACTCCCTCCTCTAATTTACTAATTTCTTCATGTCTCTTGACCTGAGTTTCAAAATCTTGATTTTCTAATTCCATATCATAGCTAGTGTTGTTAGCTTCGATTCGCATCTTTGAACACTAAAATCCGATATCACACGAGCCAGGTATGACAACTTTAATTTACTCACCTGGTCTTCTCAACTCCCTCCTCAAATTTGGTAATTTCTTCATGTCTCTCGACCTGAGTTTCAAAATCTTGATTTTCTAATTTCATATCATAGCTAGTGTTTTTAGCTTCGATTCGCATGATGGAACCCTAAATTCGGATATCACACGAGCCAGGTATGACAATTTTAATTTAGTCACGCTATCTTCTCAACTCCCTCGTCTGATTTACTAATTTCTTCATGTCTCTTGACCTGAGTTTCAAAATATGGATTTTCTAATTCCATATCATAGCTAGTGTTGTTAGCTTCGATTCGCATGTTTGAACACAACAATCCCATATCACACGAGCCAGGTACGAACATTTTAATTTACTCACGCGCTCTTCTCAACTCCCTCCTCTAATTTGCTAATTTCTTCCTGTCTCTCGACCTGAGTTTCAAAATCTTGATTTTTTAATTCCATATCATAGCTAGTGTTGTTAGCTTCGATTCGCATGTTTGAACACAAAAATCGGATATCACACGAGCCAGGTATGAACATTTTAATTTACTCACGTGCTCTTCTCAACTCCCTCCTCTAATTTACTAATTTATTCATGTCTCGTGACCTGAGTTTCAAAATCTTGATTTTCTAATTCTATATTACAGCTAGTGTTGTTAGCTTCGATTCGCATGTTTGAACACAACAATCCGATATCACACGAGCCAGGTATGACAATTTTAATTTACTCACGCAATCTTCTCCACTCCCTCCTCAAATTTGGTAATTTCTTCATGTCTCTCGACCTGAGTTTCAAAATCTTGATTTTCTAATTCCATATCATAGCTAGTGTTGTTAGCTTCGATTCGCATGTTTGAACACAAAAATCGGATATCACACGAGCCAGGTATGACAATTTTAATTTACTCACGCGATCTTCTCAACTCCCTCCTCTAATTTACTAATTTCTTCATGTCTCTTGACCTGAGTTTCAAAATCTGGATTTTCTAATTCCATATCATAGCTAGTGTTGTTAGCTTCGATTCGCATGTTTGAACACAACAATCCCATATCACACGAGCCAGGTACGAACATTTTAATTTACTCACGCGCTCTTCTCAACTCCCTCCTCTAATTTGCTAATTTCTTCCTGTCTCTCGACCTGAGTTTCAAAATCTTGATTTTTTAATTCCATATCATAGCTAGTGTTGTTAGCTTCGATTCGCATGTTTGAACACAAAAATCGGATATCACACGAGCCAGGTAGGACAATTTTAATTTACTCACGCGATCTTCTCAACTCCCTCGTCTGATTTACTAATTTCTTCATGTCTATTGACCTGAGTTTCAAAATCTGGATTTTCTAATTCCATATCATAGCTAGTGTTGTTAGCTTCGATTCGCATCTTTGAACACTAAAATCCGATATCACACAAGCTAGGTATGACAATTTTAATTTACTCACCTGCTCTTCTCAACTCCCTCCTCAATTTTGCTAATTTCTTCCTGTCTCTCGACCTGAGTTTCAAAATCTTAATTTTTTAATTCCATATCATAGCTAGTGTTATTAGCTTCGATTCGCATGATGGAACACTAAAATTGAATATCACACGAGCCAGGTATGACAATTTTAATTTACTCACGCGCTCTTCTCAACTCCCTCCTCTAATTTACTAATTTCTTCATGTCTCTCGACCTGAGTTTCAAAATCTTGATTTTTTAATTCCATATCATAGCTAGTGTTATTAGCTGCGATTCGCATGATTTGAACACTAAAATCCGATATCACACGAGCCAGTTATGAACATTTTAATTTACTCACGCGCTCTTCTCAACTCCCTCCTCAAATTTGGTAATTTCTTCATGTCTCTCGACCTGAGTTTTAAAATCTTGATTTTCTAATTCCAAATCATAGCTAGTGTTGTTAGCTTCGATTCGCATCTTTGAACACTAAAATCCGATATCACACGAGCCAGGTATGACAACTTTAATTTACTCACGCGCTCTTCTCAACTCCCTCCTCAAATTTGGTAATT
Organism: Azolla caroliniana; assembly: GCF_043228905.1. Lineage (NCBI taxonomy): Eukaryota > Viridiplantae > Streptophyta > Polypodiopsida > Salviniales > Salviniaceae > Azolla > Azolla caroliniana. Next base: position 153,944 of record NW_028230475.1, read on the forward strand.
TCTTCATGTCTCTCGACCTGAGTTTCAAAATCTTGATTTTCTAATTCCATATCATAGCTAGTGTTGTTAGCTTCGATTCGCATGATGGAACCCTAAAATCGGATATCACACGAGCCAGGTATGAACATTTTAATTTACTCACGTGCTCTTCTCAACTCCCTCCTCTAATTTACTAATTTATTCATGTCTCGTGACCTGTGTTTCAAAATCTTGATTTTCTAATTCTATATTACAGCTAGTGTTGTTAGCTTCGATTCGCATGTTTGAACACAACAATCCGATATCACACGAGCCAGGTATGACAATTTTAATTTACTCACGCAATCTTCTCCACTCCCTCCTCAAATTTGGTAATTTCTTCATGTCTCTCGACCTGAGTTTCAAAATCTTGATTTTCTAATTCTATCTCATAGCTAGTGTTGTTAGCTTCTATTCGCATGTTTGAACACAAAAATCGGATATCACACGAGCCAGGTATGACAATTTTAATTTACTCACGCAATCTTCTCCACTCCCTCCGCAAATTTGGTAATTTCTTCATGTCTCTCAACCTGAAGTTTCAAAATCTTGATTTTTTAATTCCATATCATAGCTAGTGTTCTTAGCTGCGATTCGCATGATTTGAACACTAAAATCCGATATCACACGAGCCAGGTAGGAACATTTGAATTTACTCACGCGCTCTTCTCAACTCCCTCCTCTAATTTGCTAATTTCTTCATGTCTCTCGACCTGAGTGTCAAAATCTTGATATTTTAATTCCATATCATAGCTAGTGTTTTTAGCTTCGATTCGCATGTTTGAACACTAAAATCCGATATCACACGAGCCAGGTATGACAACTTTCATTTACTCACGCGCTCTTCTCAACTCCCTCCTCTAATTTACTAATTTCTTCATGTCTCTTGACCTGAGTTTCAAAATCTTGATTTTCTAATTCCATATCATAGCTAGTGTTGTTAGCTTCGATTCGCATCTTTGAACACTAAAATCCGATATCACACGAGCCAGGTATGACAACTTTAATTTACTCACCTGCTCTTCTCAACTCCCTCCTCAAATTTGGTAATTTCTTCATGTCTCTCGACCTGAGTTTCAAAATCTTGATTTTCTAATTTCATATCATAGCTAGTGTTTTTAGCTTCGATTCGCATGATGGAACCCTAAATTCGGATATCACACGAGCCAGGTATGACAATTTTAATTTAGTCACGCTATCTTCTCAACTCCCTCGTCTGATTTACTAATTTCTTCATGTCTCTTGACCTGAGTTTCAAAATATGGATTTTCTAATTCCATATCATAGCTAGTGTTGTTAGCTTCGATTCGCATGTTTGAACACAACAATCCCATATCACACGAGCCAGGTACGAACATTTTAATTTACTCACGCGCTCTTCTCAACTCCCTCCTCTAATTTGCTAATTTCTTCCTGTCTCTCGACCTGAGTTTCAAAATCTTGATTTTCTAATTCCATATCATAGCTAGTGTTGTTAGCTTCGATTCGCATGTTTGAACACAACAATCCCATATCACACGAGCCAGGTACGAACATTTTAATTTACTCACGCACTCTTCTCAACTCCCTCCTCTAATTTGCTAATTTCTTCCTGTCTCTCGACCTGAGTTTCAAAATCTTGATTTTTTAATTCCATATCATAGCTAGTGTTGTTAGCTTCGATTCGCATGTTTGAACACAAAAATCGGATATCACACGAGCCAGGTATGAACATTTTAATTTACTCACGTGCTCTTCTCAACTCCCTCCTCTAATTTACTAATTTATTCATGTCTCGTGACCTGAGTTTCAAAATCTTGATTTTCTAATTCTATATTACAGCTAGTGTTGTTAGCTTTGATTCGCATGTTTGAACACAACAATCCGATATCACACGAGCCAGGTATGACAATTTTAATTTACTCACGCAATCTTCTCCACTCCCTCCTCAAATTTGGTAATTTCTTCATGTCTCTCGACCTGAGTTTCAAAATCTTGATTTTCTAATTCCATATCATAGCTAGTGTTGTTAGCTTCGATTCGCATGTTTGAACACAAAAATCGGCTATCACACGAGCCAGGTATGACAATTTTAATTTACTCACGCGGTCTTCTAAACTCCCTCCTCTAATTTGCTAATTTCTTCATGTCTCTCGACCTGTGTTTCAAAATCTTGATTTTTTAATTCCATATCATAGCTAGTGTCGTTAGCTTCGATTCGCATGTTTGAACACTGAAATCCGATATCACTCGAGCCAGGTATGACAATTTTAATTTACTCACGCGCTCTTCTCAACTCCCTCCTCTAATTTACTAATTTCTTCATGTCTCTTGACCTGAGTTTCAAAATCTTGATTTTTTACTTCCATATCATAGCTAGTGTTATTAGCTTCGATTCGCATGATGGAACACTAAAATCGGATATCACACGAGCCAGTTATGAACATTTTAATTTACTCACGCGCTCTTCTCAACTCCCTCCTCTAATTTACTAATTTCTTCATGTCTCTCGACCTGAGTTTCAAAATCTGGATTTTCTAATTCCATATCATAGCTAGTGTTATTAGCTTCGATTCGCATGATTTGAACACTAAAATCCGATATCACACGAGCCAGTTATGAACATTTTAATTTACTCACGCGCTATTCTCAACTCCCTCCTCAAATTTGGTAATTTCTTCATGTCTCTCGACCTGAGTTTCAAAATCTTGATTTTCTAATTCCATCTCATAGCTAGTGTTGTTAGCTTCTATTCGCATGTTTGAACACAAAAATCGGATATCACACGAGCCAGGTATGACAATTTTAATTTACTCACGCAATCTTCTCCAATCCCTCCGCAAATTTGGTAATTTCTTCATGTCTCTCGACCTGAAGTTTCAAAATCTTGATTTTTTAATTCCATATCATAGCTAGTGTTCTTAGCTGCGATTCGCATGATTTGAACACTAAAATCCGATATCACACGAGCCAGGTAGGAACATTTGAATTTACTCACGCGCTCTTCTCAACTCCCTCCTCTAATTTGCTAATTTCTTCATGTCTCTCGACCTGAGTGTCAAAATCTTGATATTTTAATTCCATATCATAGCTAGTGTTTTTAGCTTCGATTCGCATGTTTGAACACTAAAATCCGATATCACACGAGCCAGGTATGACAACTTTAATTTACTCACGCGCTCTTCTCAACTCCTTCCTCTAATTTACTAATTTCATCATGTCTCTCGACCTGAGTTTCAAAATCTTGATTTTCTAATTCCATATCATAGCTAGTGTCGTTAGCTTCGATTCGCATCTTTGAACACTAAAATCCGATATCACACGAGCCAGGTATGACAACTTTAATTTACTCACGCGCTATTCTCAACTCCCTCCTCAAATTTGGTAATTTCTTCATGTCTCTCGACCTGAGTTTCAAAATCTTGATTTTCTAATTCCATCTCATAGCTAGTGTTGTTAGCTTCTATTCGCATGTTTGAACACAAAAATCGGATATCACACGAGCCAGGTATGACAATTTTAATTTACTCACGCAATCTTCTCCACTCCCTCCTCAAATTTGGTAATTTCTTCATGTCTCTCGACCTGAGTTTCAAAATCTTGATATTTTAATTCCATATCATAGCTAGTGTTGTTAGCTTCGATTCGCATGTTTGAACACTAAAATCAGATATCACTCGAGCCAGGTAGGAACATTTGAATTTACTCACGCGCTCTTCTCAACTCCCTCCTCTAATTTGCTAATTTCTTCATGTCTCTCGACCTGAGTGTCAAAATCTTGATATTTTAATTCCATATCATAGCTAGTGTTGTTAGTTTCGATTCGCATCTTTGAACACTGAAATCCGATATCACTCGAGCCAGGTATGACAATTTTAATTTACTCACGCGCTATTCTCAACTCCCTCCTCTAATTTGCTAATTTCTTCATGTCTCTCGACCTGAGTGTCAAAATCTTGATATTTTAATTCCATATCATAGCTAGTGTTGTTAGTTTCGATTCGCATCTTTGAACACTGAAATCCGATATCACTCGAGCCAAGTATGACAATTTTAATTTACTGACGCGCTCTTCTCAACTCCCTCCTCTAATTTACTAATTTCTTCATGTCTCTCGACCTGAGTTTCAAAATCTTGATTTTTTAATTCCATATCATAGCTAGTGTTATTAGCTTCGATTCGCATGATTTGAACACTAAAATCCGATATCACACGAGCCAGTTATGAACATTTTAATTTACTCACGCGCTATTCTCAACTCCCTCCTCAAATTTGGTAATTTCTTCATGTCTCTCGACCTGAGTTTCAAAATCTTGATTTTTTAATTCCATATCATAGCTAGTGTTGTTAGCTTCGATTCGCATCTTTGAACACAGAAATCGGACATCACACGAGGCAGGTATGACAATTTTAATTTACTCAGGCGATCTTCTCAACTCCCTCCTCTGATTTACTAATTTCATCATGTCTCTCGACCTGAGTTTCACAATCTTGATTTTCTAATTCCATATCATAGCTAGTGTTGTTAGCTTCGATTCGCATGTTTAAACACTAAAATCAGATATCACTCGAGCCAGGTATGACAATTTTAATTTACTCACGCGCTCTTCTCAACTCCCTCCTCTAATTTACTAATTTCTTCATGTCTCTCGACCTGAGTTTCAAAATCTTGATTTTTTAATTCCATATCATAGCTAGTGTTATTAGCTGCGATTCGCATGATTTGAACACTAAAATCCGATATCACACGAACCAGTTATGAACATTTTAATTTACTCACGCGCTCTTCTCAACTCCCTCCTCAAATTTGGTAATTTCTTCATGTCTCTCGACCTGAGTTTCAAAATCTTGATTTTCTAATTCCAAATCATAGCTAGTGTTGTTAGCTTCGATTCGCATATTTGAACACTAAATTCCGATATCACACAAGCTAGGTATGACAATTTTAATTTACTCACGCGCTCTTCTCAACTCCCTCCTCTAATTTACTAATTTCTTCATGTCTCTCGACCTGAGTTTCAAAATCTTGATTTTTTAATTCCATATCATAGCTAGTGTTATTAGCTGCGATTCGCATGATTTGAACACTAAAATGAGATATCACTCGAGCCAGGTAGGAACATTTGAATTTACTCACGCGCTCTTCTCAACTCCCTCCTCTAATTTGCTAATTTCTTCATGTCTCTCGACCTGAGTGTCAAAATCTTGATATTTTAATTCCATATCATAGCTAGTGTTGTTAGTTTCGATTCGCATCTTTGAACACTGAAATCCGATATCACTCGAGCCAGGTATGACAATTTTAATTTACTCACGCGCTATTCTCAACTCCCTCCTCAAATTTGGTAATTTCATCATGTCTCTCGACCTGAGTTTCAAAATCTTGATTTTTTAATTCCAAATCATAGCTAGTGTTGTTAGCTTCGATTCGCATGTTTGAACACTAAAATCAGATATCACTCGAGCCAAGTATGACAATTTTAATTTACTGACGCGCTCTTCTCAACTCCCTCCTCTAATTTACTAATTTCTTCATGTCTCTCGACCTGAGTTTCAAAATCTTGATTTTTTAATTCCATATCATAGCTAGTGTTATTAGCTGCGATTCGCATGATTTGAACACTAAAATCCGATATCACACGAGCCAGTTATGAACATTTTAATTTACTCACGCGCTCTTCTCAACTCCCTCCTCAAATTTGGTAATTTCTTCATGTCTCTTGACCTGAGTTTCAAAATCTTGATTTTCTAATTCCAAATCATAGCTAGTGTTGTTAGCTTCGATTCGCATGTTTGAACACTAAATTCCGATATCACACAAGCTAGGTATGACAATTTTAATTTACTCACGCGCTCTTCTCAACTCCCTCCTCTAATTTACTAATTTCTTCATGTCTCTCGACCTGAGTTTCAAAATCTTGATTTTTTAATTCCATATCATAGCTAGTGTTATTAGCTTCGATTCGCATGATTTGAACACTAAAATCCGATATCACACGAGCCAGTTATGAACATTTTAATTTACTCACGCGCTATTCTCAACTCCCTCCTCAAATTTGGTAATTTCTTCATGTCTCTCGACCTGAGTTTCAAAATCTTGATTTTTTAATTCCTTATCATAGCTAGTGTTGTTAGCTTCGATTCGCATCTTTGAACACAGAAATCGGACATCACACGAGGCAGGTATGACAATTTGAATTTACTCAGGCGATCTTCTCAACTCCCTCCTCTGATTTACTAATTTCATCATGTCTCTCGACCTGAGTTTCACAATCTTGATTTTCTAATTCCATATCATAGCTAGTGTTGTTAGCTTCGATTCGCATGTTTAAACACTAAAATCAGATATCACTCGAGCCAGGTATGACAATTTTAATTTACTCACGCGCTCTTCTCAACTCCCTCCTCTAATTTACTAATTTCTTCATGTCTCTCGACCTGAGTTTCAAAATCTTGATTTTTTAATTCCATATCATAGCTAGTGTTATTAGCTGCGATTCGCATGATTTGAACACTAAAATCCGATATCACACGAGCCAGTTATGAACATTTTAATTTACTCACGCGCTCTTCTCAACTCCCTCCTCAAATTTGGTAATTTCTTCATGTCTCTCGACCTGAGTTTTAAAATCTTGATTTTCTAATTCCAAATCATAGCTAGTGTTGTTAGCTTCGATTCGCATGTTTGAACACTAAAATCAGATATCACTCGAGCCAGGTAGGAACATTTGAATTTACTCACGCGTTCTTCTCAACTCCCTCCTCTAATTTGCTAATTTCTTCATGTCTCTCGACCTGAGTGTCAAAATCTTGATATTTTAATTCCATATCATAGCTAGTGTTGTTAGTTTCGATTCGCATCTTTGAACACTGAAATCCGATATCACTCGAGCCAGGTATGACAATTTTAATTTACTCACGCGCTATTCTCAACTCCCTCCTCTAATTTGCTAATTTCTTCATGTCTCTCGACCTAAGTGTCAAAATCTTGATATTTTAATTCCATATCATAGCTAGTGTTGTTAGTTTCGATTCGCATCTTTGAACACTGAAATCCGATATCACTCGAGCCAAGTATGACAATTTTAATTTACTGACGCGCTCTTCTCAACTCCCTCCTCTAATTTACTAATTTCTTCATGTCTCTCGACCTGAGTTTCAAAATCTTGATTTTTTAATTCCATATCATAGCTAGTGTTATTAGCTTCGATTCGCATGATTTGAACACTAAAATCCGATATCACACGAGCCAGTTATGAACATTTTAATTTACTCACGCGCTATTCTCAACTCCCTCCTCAAATTTGGTAATTTCTTCATGTCTCTCGACCTGAGTTTCAAAATCTTGATTTTTTAATTCCATATCATAGCTAGTGTTGTTAGCTTCGATTCGCATCTTTGAACACAGAAATCGGACATCACACGAGGCAGGTATGACAATTTCAATTTACTCAGGCGATCTTCTCAACTCCCTCCTCTGATTTACTAATTTCATCATGTCTCTCGACCTGAGTTTCACAATCTTGATTTTCTAATTCCATATCATAGCTAGTGTTGTTAGCTTCGATTCGCATGTTTAAACACTAAAATCAGATATCACTCGAGCCAGGTATGACAATTTTAATTTACTCACGCGCTCTTCTCAACTCCCTCCTCTAATTTACTAATTTCTTCATGTCTCTCGACCTGAGTTTCAAAATCTTGATTTTTTAATTCCATATCATAGCTAGTGTTATTAGCTGCGATTCGCATGATTTGAACACTAAAATCCGATATCACACGAACCAGTTATGAACATTTTAATTTACTCACGCGCTCTTCTCAACTCCCTCCTCAAATTTGGTAATTTCTTCATGTCTCTCGACCTGAGTTTCAAAATCTTGATTTTCTAATTCCAAATCATAGCTAGTGTTGTTAGCTTCGATTCGCATGTTTGAACACTAAATTCCGATATCACACAAGCTAGGTATGACAATTTTAATTTACTCACGCGCTCTTCTCAACTCCCTTCTCTAATTTACTAATTTCTTCATGTCTCTCGACCTGAGTTTCAAAATCTTGATTTTTTAATTCCATATCATAGCTAGTGTTATTAGCTGCGATTCGCATGATTTGAACACTAAAATGAGATATCACTCGAGCCAGGTAGGAACATTTGAATTTACTCACGCGCTCTTCTCAACTCCCTCCTCTAATTTGCTAATTTCTTCATGTCTCTCGACCTGAGTGTCAAAATCTTGATATTTTAATTCCATATCATAGCTAGTGTTGTTAGTTTCGATTCGCATCTTTGAACACTGAAATCCGATATCACTCGAGCCAGGTATGACAATTTTAATTTACTCACGCGCTATTCTCAACTCCCTCCTCAAATTTGGTAATTTCATCATGTCTCTCGACCTGAGTTTCAAAATCTTGATTTTTTAATTCCAAATCATAGCTAGTGTTGTTAGCTTCGATTCGCATGTTTGAACACTAAAATCAGATATCACTCGAGCCAAGTATGACAATTTTAATTTACTGACGCGCTCTTCTCAACTCCCTCCTCTAATTTACTAATTTCTTCATGTCTCTCGACCTGAGTTTCAAAATCTTGATTTTTTAATTCCATATCATAGGTAGTGTTATTAGCTGCGATTCGCATGATTTGAACACTAAAATCCGATATCACACGAGCCAGTTATGAACATTTTAATTTACTCACGCGCTCTTCTCAACTCCCTCCTCAAATTTGGTAATTTCTTCATGTCTCTCGACCTGAAGTTTCAAAATCTTGATTTTTTAATTCCATATCATAGCTAGTGTTCTTAGCTGCGATTCGCATGATTTGAACACTAAAATCCGATATCACACGAGCCAGGTAGGAACATTTGAATTTACTCACGCGCTCTTCTCAACTCCCTCCTCTAATTTGCTAATTTCTTCATGTCTCTCGACCTGAGTGTCAAAATTTTGATATTTTAATTCCATATCATAGCTAGTGTTTTTAGCTTCGATTCGCATGTTTGAACACTAAAATCCGATATCACACGAGCCAGGTATGACAACTTTAATTTACTCACGCGCTCTTCTCAACTCCTTCCTCTAATTTACTAATTTCATCATGTCTCTCGACCTGAGTTTCAAAATCTTGATTTTCTAATTCCATATCATAGCTAGTGTCGTTAGCTTCGATTCGCATCTTTGAACACTAAAATCCGATATCACACGAGCCAGGTATGACAACTTTAATTTACTCACACGCTCTTCTCAACTCCCTCCTCAAATTTGGTAATTCCTTCATGTCTCTCGACCTGAGTTTCAAAATCTTGATTTTCTAATTCCAAATCATAGCTAGTGTTGTTAGCTTCGATTCGCATGTTTGAACACTAAATTCGGATATCACACAAGCTAGGTATGACAATTTTAATTTACTCACGCGCTCTTCTCAACTCCCTCCTCAAATTTGGTAATTTCTTCATGTCTCTCGACCTGAGTTTCAAAATCTTGATTTTTTAATTCCATATCATAGCTAGTGTTATTAGCTGCGATTCGCATGATTTGAACACTAAAATCCGATATCACACGAGCCAGTTATGAACATTTTAATTTACTCACGCGCTATTCTCAACTCCCTCCTCAAATTTGGTAATTTCTTCATGTCTCTCGACCTGAGTTTCAAAATCTTGATTTTCTAATTCCAAATCATAGCTAGTGTTGTTAGCTTCGATTCGCATGTTTGAACACTAAATTCAGATATCACTCGAGCCAAGTATGACAATTTTAATTTACTCACGCGCTCTTCTCAACTCCCTCCTCTAATTTACTAATTTCTTCATGTCTCTCGACCTGAGTTTCAAAATCTTGATTTTTTAATTCCATATCATAGCTAGTGTTATTAGCTGCGATTCGCATGATTTGAACACTAAAATCCGATATCACACGAGCCAGTTATGAACATTTTAATTTACTCACGCGCTATTCTCAACTCCCTCCTCAAATTTGGTAATTTCTTCATGTCTCTCGACCTGAGTTTCAAAATCTTGATTTTCTAATTCCAAATCATAGCTAGTGTCGTTAGCTTCGATTCGCATGTTTGAACACTGAAATCCGATATCACTCGAGCCAGGTATGACAATTTTAATTTACTCACGCGCTCTTCTCAACTCCCTCCTCTAATTTACTAATTTCTTCATGTCTCTTGACCTGAGTTTCAAAATCTTGATTTTTTAATTCCATATCATAGCTAGTGTTATTAGCTTCGATTCGCATGATGGAACACTAAAATCGGATATCACACGAGCCAGTTATGAACATTTTAATTTACTCACGCGCTCTTCTCAACTCCCTCCTCTAATTTACTAATTTCTTCATGTCTCTCGACCTGAGTTTCAAAATCTGGATTTTCTAATTCCATATCATAGCTAGTGTTATTAGCTTCGATTCGCATGATTTGAACACTAAAATCCGATATCACACGAGCCAGTTATGAACATTTTAATTTACTCACGCGCTATTCTCAACTCCCTCCTCAAATTTGGTAATTTCTTCATGTCTCTCGACCTGAGTTTCAAAATCTTGATTTTCTAATTCCATCTCATAGCTAGTGTTGTTAGCTTCTATTCGCATGTTTGAACACAAAAATCGGATATCACACGAGCCAGGTATGACAATTTTAATTTACTCACGCAATCTTCTCCAATCCCTCCGCAAATTTGGTAATTTCTTCATGTCTCTCGACCTGAAGTTTCAAAATCTTGATTTTTTAATTCCATATCATAGCTAGTGTTCTTAGCTGCGATTCGCATGATTTGAACACTAAAATCCGATATCACACGAGCCAGGTAGGAACATTTGAATTTACTCACGCGCTCTTCTCAACTCCCTCCTCTAATTTGCTAATTTCTTCATGTCTCTCGACCTGAGTGTCAAAATCTTGATATTTTAATTCCATATCATAGCTAGTGTTTTTAGCTTCGATTCGCATGTTTGAACACTAAAATCCGATATCACACGAGCCAGGTATGACAACTTTAATTTACTCACGCGCTCTTCTCAACTCCCTCCTCTAATTTACTAATTTCTTCATGTCTCTCGACCTGAGTTTCAAAATCTTGATTTTCTAATTCCATGTCATAGCTAGTGTTGTTAGCTTCGATTCGCATCTTTGAACACTAAAATCCGATATCACACGAGCCAGGTATGACAACTTTAATTTACTCACACGCTCTTCTCAACTCCCTCCTCAAATTTGGTAATTCCTTCATGTCTCTCGACCTGAGTTTCAAAATCTTGATTTTCTAATTCCAAATCATAGCTAGTGTTGTTAGCTTCGATTCGCATGTTTGAACACTAAATTCGGATATCACACAAGCTAGGTATGACAATTTTAATTTACTCACGCGCTCTTCTCAACTCCCTCCTCAAATTTGGTTATTTCTTCATGTCTCTCGACCTGAGTTTCAAAATCTTGATTTTTTAATTCCATATCATAGCTAGTGTTATTAGCTGCGATTCGCATGATTTGAACACTAAAATCCGATATCACACGAGCCAGTTATGAACATTTTAATTTACTCACGCGCTATTCTCAACTCCCTCCTCACATTTGGTAATTTCTTCATGTCTCTCGACCTGAGTTTCAAAATCTTGATTTTCTAATTCCAAATCATAGCTAGTGTTGTTAGCTTCGATTCGCATGTTTGAACACTAAAATCAGATATCACTCGAGCCAAGTATGACAATTTTAATTTACTGACGCGCTCTTCTCAACTCCCTCCTCTAATTTACTAATTTCTTCATGTCTCTCGACCTGAGTTTCAAAATCTTGATTTTTTAATTCCATATCATAGCTAGTGTTATTAGCTTCGATTCGCATGATTTGAACACTAAAATCCGATATCACACGAGCCAGTTATGAACATTTTAATTTACTCACGCGCTATTCTCAACTCCCTCCTCAAATTTGGTAATTTCTTCATGTCTCTCGACCTGAGTTTCAAAATCTTGATTTTTTAATTCCATATCATATCTAGTGTTGTTAGCTTCGATTCGCATGTTTGAACACAACAATCCCATATCACACGAGCCAAGTACGAACATTTTAATTTACTCACGCGCTCTTCTCAACTCCCTCCCCTGATTTACTAATTTCATCATGTCTCTCGACCTGAGTTTCAAAATCTTGATTTTCTAATTCCATATCATAGCTAGTGTTATTAGCTTCGATTCGCATGTTTGAACACTAAAATCAGATATCACTCGAGCCAGGTATGACAATTTTAATTTACTCACGCGCTCTTCTCAACTCCCTCCTCAAATTTGGTAATTTCTTCATGTCTCTCGACCCGAGTTTCAAAATCTTGATTTTTTAATTCCATATCATAGCTAGTGTTATTAGCTGCGATTCGCATGATTTGAACACTAAAATCCGATATCACACGAGCCAGTTATGAACATTTTAATTTACTCACGCGCTCTTCTCAACTCCCTCCTCAAATTTGGTAATTTCTTCATGTCTCTCGACCTGAGTTTTAAAATCTTGATTTTCTAATTCCAAATCATAGCTAGTGTTGTTAGCTTCGATTCGCATGTTTGAACACTAAAATCAGATATCACTCGAGCCAGGTAGGAACATTTGAATTTACTCACGCGCTCTTCTCAACTCCCTCCTCTAATTTGCTAATTTCTTCATGTCTCTCGACCTGAGTGTCAAAATTTTGATATTTTAATTCCATATCATAGCTAGTGTTTTTAGCTTCGATTCGCATGTTTGAACACTAAAATCCGATATCACACGAGCCAGGTATGACAACTTTAATTTACTCACGCGCTCTTCTCAACTCCTTCCTCTAATTTACTAATTTCATCATGTCTCTCGACCTGAGTTTCAAAATCTTGATTTTCTAATTCCATATCATAGCTAGTGTCGTTAGCTTCGATTCGCATCTTTGAACACTAAAATCCGATATCACACGAGCCAGGTATGACAACTTTAATTTACTCACACGCTCTTCTCAACTCCCTCCTCAAATTTGGTAATTCCTTCATGTCTCTCGACCTGAGTTTCAAAATCTTGATTTTCTAATTCCAAATCATAGCTAGTGTTGTTAGCTTCGATTCGCATGTTTGAACACTAAATTCGGATATCACACAAGCTAGGTATGACAATTTTAATTTACTCACGCGCTCTTCTCAACTCCCTCCTCAAATTTGGTAATTTCTTCATGTCTCTCGACCTGAGTTTCAAAATCTTGATTTTTTAATTCCATATCATAGCTAGTGTTATTAGCTGCGATTCGCATGATTTGAACACTAAAATCCGATATCACACGAGCCAGTTATGAACATTTTAATTTACTCACGCGCTATTCTCAACTCCCTCCTCAAATTTGGTAATTTCTTCATGTCTCTCGACCTGAGTTTCAAAATCTTGATTTTCTAATTCCAAATCATAGCTAGTGTTGTTAGCTTCGATTCGCATGTTTGAACACTAAATTCAGATATCACTCGAGCCAAGTATGACAATTTTAATTTACTCACGCGCTCTTCTCAACTCCCTCCTCTAATTTACTAATTTCTTCATGTCTCTCGACCTGAGTTTCAAAATCTTGATTTTTTAATTCCATATCATAGCTAGTGTTATTAGCTGCGATTCGCATGATTTGAACACTAAAATCCGATATCACACGAGCCAGTTATGAACATTTTAATTTACTCACGCGCTATTCTCAACTCCCTCCTCAAATTTGGTAATTTCTTCATGTCTCTCGACCTGAGTTTCAAAATCTTGATTTTCTAATTCCAAATCATAGCTAGTGTCGTTAGCTTCGATTCGCATGTTTGAACACTGAAATCCGATATCACTCGAGCCAGGTATGACAATTTTAATTTACTCACGCGCTCTTCTCAACTCCCTCCTCTAATTTACTAATTTCTTCATGTCTCTTGACCTGAGTTTCAAAATCTTGATTTTTTAATTCCATATCATAGCTAGTGTTATTAGCTTCGATTCGCATGATGGAACACTAAAATCGGATATCACACGAGCCAGTTATGAACATTTTAATTTACTCACGCGCTCTTCTCAACTCCCTCCTCTAATTTACTAATTTCTTCATGTCTCTCGACCTGAGTTTCAAAATCTGGATTTTCTAATTCCATATCATAGCTAGTGTTATTAGCTTCGATTCGCATGATTTGAACACTAAAATCCGATATCACACGAGCCAGTTATGAACATTTTAATTTACTCACGCGCTATTCTCAACTCCCTCCTCAAATTTGGTAATTTCTTCATGTCTCTCGACCTGAGTTTCAAAATCTTGATTTTCTAATTCCATCTCATAGCTAGTGTTGTTAGCTTCTATTCGCATGTTTGAACACAAAAATCGGATATCACACGAGCCAGGTATGACAATTTTAATTTACTCACGCAATCTTCTCCAATCCCTCCGCAAATTTGGTAATTTCTTCATGTCTCTCGACCTGAAGTTTCAAAATCTTGATTTTTTAATTCCATATCATAGCTAGTGTTCTTAGCTGCGATTCGCATGATTTGAACACTAAAATCCGATATCACACGAGCCAGGTAGGAACATTTGAATTTACTCACGCGCTCTTCTCAACTCCCTCCTCTAATTTGCTAATTTCTTCATGTCTCTCGACCTGAGTGTCAAAATCTTGATATTTTAATTCCATATCATAGCTAGTGTTTTTAGCTTCGATTCGCATGTTTGAACACTAAAATCCGATATCACACGAGCCAGGTATGACAACTTTAATTTACTCACGCGCTCTTCTCAACTCCCTCCTCTAATTTACTAATTTCTTCATGTCTCTCGACCTGAGTTTCAAAATCTTGATTTTCTAACTCCATGTCATAGCTAGTGTTGTTAGCTTCGATTCGCATCTTTGAACACTAAAATCCGATATCACACGAGCCAGGTATGACAACTTTAATTTACTCACACGCTCTTCTCAACTCCCTCCTCAAATTTGGTAATTCCTTTATGTCTCTCGACCTGAGTTTCAAAATCTTGATTTTCTAATTCCAAATCATAGCTAGTGTTGTTAGCTTCGATTCGCATGTTTGAACACTAAATTCGGATATCACACAAGCTAGGTATGACAATTTTAATTTACTCACGCGCTCTTCTCAACTCCCTCCTCAAATTTGGTTATTTCTTCATGTCTCTCGACCTGAGTTTCAAAATCTTGATTTTTTAATTCCATATCATAGCTAGTGTTATTAGCTGCGATTCGCATGATTTGAACACTAAAATCCGATATCACACGAGCCAGTTATGAACATTTTAATTTACTCACGCGCTATTCTCAACTCCCTCCTCACATTTGGTAATTTCTTCATGTCTCTCGACCTGAGTTTCAAAATCTTGATTTTCTAATTCCAAATCATAGCTAGTGTTGTTAGCTTCGATTCGCATGTTTGAACACTAAAATCAGATATCACTCGAGCCAAGTATGACAATTTTAATTTACTGACGCGCTCTTCTCAACTCCCTCCTCTAATTTACTAATTTCTTCATGTCTCTCGACCTGAGTTTCAAAATCTTGATTTTTTAATTCCATATCATAGCTAGTGTTATTAGCTTCGATTCGCATGATTTGAACACTAAAATCCGATATCACACGAGCCAGTTATGAACATTTTAATTTACTCACGCGCTATTCTCAACTCCCTCCTCAAATTTGGTAATTTCTTCATGTCTCTCGACCTGAGTTTCAAAATCTTGATTTTTTAATTCCATATCATATCTAGTGTTGTTAGCTTCGATTCGCATGTTTGAACACAACAATCCCATATCACACGAGCCAAGTACGAACATTTTAATTTACTCACGCGCTCTTCTCAACTCCCTCCCCTGATTTACTAATTTCATCATGTCTCTCGACCTGAGTTTCAAAATCTTGATTTTCTAATTCCATATCATAGCTAGTGTTATTAGCTTCGATTCGCATGTTTGAACACTAAAATCAGATATCACTCGAGCCAGGTATGACAATTTTAATTTACTCACGCGCTCTTCTCAACTCCCTCCTCAAATTTGGTAATTTCTTCATGTCTCTCGACCCGAGTTTCAAAATCTTGATTTTTTAATTCCATATCATAGCTAGTGTTATTAGCTGCGATTCGCATGATTTGAACACTAAAATCCGATATCACACGAGCCAGTTATGAACATTTTAATTTACTCACGCGCTCTTCTCAACTCCCTCCTCAAATTTGGTAATTTCTTCATGTCTCTCGACCTGAGTTTTAAAATCTTGATTTTCTAATTCCAAATCATAGCTAGTGTTGTTAGCTTCGATTCGCATGTTTGAACACTAAAATCAGATATCACTCGAGCCAGGTAGGAACATTTGAATTTACTCACGCGCTCTTCTCAACTCCCTCCTCTAATTTGCTAATTTCTTCATGTCTGTTGACCTGAGTGTCAAAATCTTGATATTTTAATTCCATATCATAGCTAGTGTTGTTAGTTTCGATTCGCATCTTTGAACACTGAAATCCGATATCACTCGAGCCAGGTATGACAATTTTAATTTACTCACGCGCTATTCTCAACTCCCTCCTCAAATTTGGTAATTTCATCATGTCTCTCGACCTGAGTTTCAAAATCTTGATTTTTTAATTCCATGTCATAGCTAGTGTTATTAGCTGCGATTCGCATGATTTGAACACTAAAATCCGATATCACACGAGCCAGTTATGAACATTTTAATTTACTCACACGCTCTTCTCAACTCCCTCCTCAAATTTGGTAATTCCTTCATGTCTCTCGACCTGAGTTTCAAAATCTTGATTTTCTAATTCCAAATCATAGCTAGTGTTGTTAGCTTCGATTCGCATGTTTGAACACTAAATTCCGATATCACACAAGCTAGGTATGACAATTTTAATTTACTCACGCGCTCTTCTCAACTCCCTCCCCTGATTTACTAATTTCATCATGTCTCTCGACCTGAGTTTCAAAATCTTGATTTTCTAATTCCATATCATAGCTAGTGTTGTTAGCTTCGATTCGCATGATTTGAACACTAAAATCCGATATCACACGAGCCAGTTATGAACATTTTAATTTACTCACGCGCTCTTCTCAACTCCCTCCTCAAATTTGGTAATTTCTTCATGTCTCTCGACCTGAGTTTTAAAATCTTGATTTTCTAATTCCAAATCATAGCTAGTGTTGTTAGCTTCGATTCGCATGTTTGAACATTAAATTCCGATATCACACAAGCTAGGTATGACAATTTTAATTTACTCACGCGCTATTCTCAACTCCCTCCTCAAATTTGGTAATTTCTTCATGTCTCTCGACCTGAGTTTCAAAATCTTGATTTTTTAATTCCATATCATAGCTAGTGTTATTAGCTGCGATTCGCATGATTTGAACACTAAAATCCGATATCACACGAGCCAGTTATGAACATTTTAATTTACTCACGCGCTCTTCTCAACTCCCTCCTCAAATTTGGTAATTTCTTCATGTCTCTTGACCTGAGTTTCAAAATCTTGATTTTCTAATTCCAAATCATAGCTAGTGTTGTTAGCTTCGATTCGCATGTTTGAACACTAAATTCCGATATCACACAAGCTAGGTATGACAATTTTAATTTACTCACGCGCTCTTCTCAACTCCCTCCTCTAATTTACTAATTTCTTCATGTCTCTCGACCTGAGTTTCAAAATCTTGATTTTTTAATTCCATATCATAGCTAGTGTTATTAGCTTCGATTCGCATGATTTGAACACTAAAATCCGATATCACACGAGCCAGTTATGAACATTTTAATTTACTCACGCGCTATTCTCAACTCCCTCCTCAAATTTGGTAATTTCTTCATGTCTCTCGACCTGAGTTTCAAAATCTTGATTTTTTAATTCCTTATCATAGCTAGTGTTGTTAGCTTCGATTCGCATCTTTGAACACAGAAATCGGACATCACACGAGGCAGGTATGACAATTTGAATTTACTCAGGCGATCTTCTCAACTCCCTCCTCTGATTTACTAATTTCATCATGTCTCTCGACCTGAGTTTCACAATCTTGATTTTCTAATTCCATATCATAGCTAGTGTTGTTAGCTTCGATTCGCATGTTTAAACACTAAAATCAGATATCACTCGAGCCAGGTATGACAATTTTAATTTACTCACGCGCTCTTCTCAACTCCCTCCTCTAATTTACTAATTTCTTCATGTCTCTCGACCTGAGTTTCAAAATCTTGATTTTTTAATTCCATATCATAGCTAGTGTTATTAGCTGCGATTCGCATGATTTGAACACTAAAATCCGATATCACACGAGCCAGTTATGAACATTTTAATTTACTCACGCGCTCTTCTCAACTCCCTCCTCAAATTTGGTAATTTCTTCATGTCTCTCGACCTGAGTTTTAAAATCTTGATTTTCTAATTCCAAATCATAGCTAGTGTTGTTACCTTCGATTCGCATGTTTGAACACTAAAATCAGATATCACTCGAGCCAGGTAGGAACATTTGAATTTACTCACGCGTTCTTCTCAACTCCCTCCTCTAATTTGCTAATTTCTTCATGTCTCTCGACCTGAGTGTCAAAATCTTGATATTTTAATTCCATATCATAGCTAGTGTTGTTAGTTTCGATTCGCATCTTTGAACACTGAAATCCGATATCACTCGAGCCAGGTATGACAATTTTAATTTACTCACGCGCTATTCTCAACTCCCTCCTCTAATTTGCTAATTTCTTCATGTCTCTCGACCTGAGTGTCAAAATCTTGATATTTTAATTCCATATCATAGCTAGTGTTGTTAGTTTCGATTCGCATCTTTGAACACTGAAATCCGATATCACTCGAGCCAAGTATGACAATTTTAATTTACTGACGCGCTCTTCTCAACTCCCTCCTCTAATTTACTAATTTCTTCATGTCTCTCGACCTGAGTTTCAAAATCTTGATTTTTTAATTCCATATCATAGCTAGTGTTATTAGCTTCGATTCGCATGATTTGAACACTAAAATCCGATATCACACGAGCCAGTTATGAACATTTTAATTTACTCACGCGCTATTCTCAACTCCCTCCTCAAATTTGGTAATTTCTTCATGTCTCTCGACCTGAGTTTCAAAATCTTGATTTTTTAATTCCATATCATAGCTAGTGTTGTTAGCTTCGATTCGCATCTTTGAACACAGAAATCGGACATCACACGAGGCAGGTATGACAATTTCAATTTACTCAGGCGATCTTCTCAACTCCCTCCTCTGATTTACTAATTTCATCATGTCTCTCGACCTGAGTTTCACAATCTTGATTTTCTAATTCCATATCATAGCTAGTGTTGTTAGCTTCGATTCGCATGTTTAAACACTAAAATCAGATATCACTCGAGCCAGGTATGACAATTTTAATTTACTCACGCGCTCTTCTCAACTCCCTCCTCTAATTTACTAATTTCTTCATGTCTCTCGACCTGAGTTTCAAAATCTTGATTTTTTAATTCCATATCATAGCTAGTGTTATTAGCTGCGATTCGCATGATTTGAACACTAAAATCCGATATCACACGAACCAGTTATGAACATTTTAATTTACTCACGCGCTCTTCTCAACTCCCTCCTCAAATTTGGTAATTTCTTCATGTCTCTCGACCTGAGTTTCAAAATCTTGATTTTCTAATTCCAAATCATAGCTAGTGTTGTTAGCTTCGATTCGCATGTTTGAACACTAAATTCCGATATCACACAAGCTAGGTATGACAATTTTAATTTACTCACGCGCTCTTCTCAACTCCCTCCTCTAATTTACTAATTTCTTCATGTCTCTCGACCTGAGTTTCAAAATCTTGATTTTTTAATTCCATATCATAGCTAGTGTTATTAGCTGCGATTCGCATGATTTGAACACTAAAATGAGATATCACTCGAGCCAGGTAGGAACATTTGAATTTACTCACGCGCTCTTCTCAACTCCCTCCTCTAATTTGCTAATTTCTTCATGTCTCTCGACCTGAGTGTCAAAATCTTGATATTTTAATTCCATATCATAGCTAGTGTTGTTAGTTTCGATTCGCATCTTTGAACACTGAAATCCGATATCACTCGAGCCAGGTATGACAATTTTAATTTACTCACGCGCTATTCTCAACTCCCTCCTCAAATTTGGTAATTTCATCATGTCTCTCGACCTGAGTTTCAAAATCTTGATTTTTTAATTCCAAATCATAGCTAGTGTTGTTAGCTTCGATTCGCATGTTTGAACACTAAAATCAGATATCACTCGAGCCAAGTATGACAATTTTAATTTACTGACGCGCTCTTCTCAACTCCCTCCTCTAATTTACTAATTTCTTCATGTCTCTCGACCTGAGTTTCAAAATCTTGATTTTTTAATTCCATATCATAGGTAGTGTTATTAGCTGCGATTCGCATGATTTGAACACTAAAATCCGATATCACACGAGCCAGTTATGAACATTTTAATTTACTCACGCGCTCTTCTCAACTCCCTCCTCAAATTTGGTAATTTCTTCATGTCTTTCGACCTGAGTTTCAAAATCTTGATTTTCTAATTCCAAATCATAGCTAGTGTTGTTAGCTTCGATTCGCATGTTTGAACACTAAATTCCGATATCACACAAGCTAGGTATGACAATTTTAATTTACTCACGCGCTCTTCTCAACTCCCTCCTCTAATTTACTAATTTCTTCATGTCTCTCGACCTGAGTTTCAAAATCTTGATTTTTTAATTCCATATCATAGCTAGTGTTATTAGCTGCGATTCGCATGATTTGAACACTAAAATCAGATATCACTCGAGCCAGGTAGGAACATTTGAATTTACTCACGCGCTCTTCTCAACTCCCTCCTCTAATTTGTTAATTTCTTCATGTCTCTCGACCTGAGTGTCAAAATCTTGATATTTTAATTCCATATCATAGCTAGTGTTGTTAGTTTCGATTCGCATCTTTGAACACTGAAATCCGATATCACTCGAGCCAGGTATGACAATTTTAATTTACTCACGCGCTCTTCTCAACTCCCTCCTCAAATTTGGTAATTTCATCATGTCTCTCGACCTGAGTTTCAAAATCTTGATTTTTTAATTCCATATCATAGCTAGTGTTATTAGCTGCGATTCGCATGATTTGCACACTAAAATCCGATATCACACGAGCCAGTTATGAACATTTTAATTTACTCACGCGCTCTTCTCAACTCCCTCCTCAAATTTGGTAATTTCTTCATGTCTCTCGACCTGAGTTTCAAAATCTTGATTTTCTAATTCCAAATCATAGCTAGTGTTGTTAGCTTCGATTCGCATGTTTGAACACTAAATTCCGATATCACACAAGCTAGGTATGACAATTTTAATTTACTCACGCGCTATTCTCAACTCCCTCCTCAAATTTGGTAATTTCTTCATGTCTCTCGACCTGAGTTTCAAAATCTTGATTTTTTAATTCCATATCATAGCTAGTGTTATTAGCTGCGATTCGCATGATTTGAACACTAAAATCCGATATCACACGAGCCAGTTATGAACATTTTAATTTACTCACGCGCTCTTCTCAACTCCCTCCTCAAATTTGGTAATTTCTTCATGTCTCTCGACCTGAGTTTCAAAATCTTGATTTTTTAATTCCAAATCATAGCTAGTGTTGTTAGCTTCGATTCGCATGTTTGAACACTAAAATCAGATATCACTCGAGCCAAGTATGACAATTTTAATTTACTGACGCGCTCTTCTCAACTCCCTCCTCTAATTTACTAATTTCTTCATGTCTCTCGACCTGAGTTTCAAAATCTTGATATTTTAATTCCATATCATAGCTAGTGTTGTTAGCTTCGATTCGCATGTTTGAACACAGAAATCGGACATCACACGAGGCAGGTATGACAATTTTAATTTACTCAGGCGATCTTCTCAACTCCCTCCTCTGATTTACTAATTTCATCATGTCTCTCGACCTGAGTTTCACAATCTTGATTTTCTAATTCCATATCATAGCTAGTGTTGTTAGCTTCGATTCGCATGTTTAAACACTAAAATCAGATATCACTCGAGCCAGGTATGACAATTTTAATTTACTCACGCGCTCTTCTCAACTCCCTCCTCTAATTTACTAATTTCTTCATGTCTCTCGACCTGAGTTTCAAAATCTTGATTTTTTAATTCCATATCATAGCTAGTGTTATTAGCTGCGATTCGCATGATTTGCACACTAAAATCCGATATCACACGAGCCAGTAATGAACATTTTAATTTACTCACGCGCTCTTCTCAACTCCCTCCTCAAATTTGGTAATTTCTTCATGTCTCTCGACCTGAGTTTCAAAATCTTGATTTTCTAATTCCAAATCATAGCTAGTGTTGTTAGCTTCGATTCGCATGATTTGAACACTAAAATCCGATATCACACGAGCCAGTTATGAACATTTTAATTTACTCACGCGCTATTCTCAACTCCCTCCTCAAATTTGGTAATTTCTTCATGTCTCTCGACCTGAGTTTCAAAATCTTGATTTTTTAATTCCATATCATAGCTAGTGTTGTTAGCTTCGATTCGCATGTTTGAACACAGAAATCGGACATCACACGAGGCAGGTATGACAATTTTAATTTACTCAGGCGATCTTCTCAACTCCCTCCTCTGATTTACTAATTTCATCATGTCTCTCGACCTGAGTTTCACAATCTTGATTTTCTAATTCCATATCATAGCTAGTGTTGTTAGCTTCGATTCGCATGTTTAAACACTAAAATCAGATATCACTCGAGCCAGGTATGACAATTTTAATTTACTCACGCGCTGTTCTCAACTCCCTCCTCTAATTTACTAATTTCTTCATGTCTCTCGACCTGAGTTTCAAAATCTTGATTTTTTAATTCCATATCATAGCTAGTGTTATTAGCTGCGATTCGCATGATTTGCACACTAAAATCCGATATCACACGAGCTAGGTATGAACATTTTAATTTACTCACGCGCTCTTCTCAACTCCCTCCTCAAATTTGGTAATTTCTTCATGTCTCTCGACCTGAGTTTCAAAATCTTGATTTTTTAATTCCAAATCATAGCTAGTGTTGTTAGCTTCGATTCGCATGTTTGAACACTAAAATCAGATATCACTCGAGCCAAGTATGACAATTTTAATTTACTGACGCGCTCTTCTCAACTCCCTCCTCTAATTTACTAATTTCTTCATGTCTCTCGACCTGAGTTTCAAAATCTTGATTTTTTAATTCCATATCATAGCTAGTGTTATTGGCTTCGATTCGCATGATTTGAAAACTAAAATCCGATATCACACGAGCCAGTTATGAACATTTTAATTTACTCACGCGCTATTCTCAACTCCCTCCTCAAATTTGGTAATTTCTTCATGTCTCTCGACCTGAGTTTCAAAATCTTGATTTTTTAATTCCATATCATATCTAGTGTTGTTAGCTTCGATTCGCATGTTTGAACACAACAATCCCATATCACACGAGCCAAGTACGAACATTTTAATTTACTCACGCGCTCTTCTCAACTCCCTCCCCTGATTTACTAATTTCATCATGTCTCTCGACCTGAGTTTCAAAATCTTGATTTTCTAATTCCATATCATAGCTAGTGTTGTTAGCTTCGATTCGCATGTTTGAACACTAAAATCAGATATCACTCGAGCCAGGTATGACAATTTTAATTTACTCACGCGCTCTTCTCAACTCCCTCCTCAAATTTGGTAATTTCTTCATGTCTCTCGACCCGAGTTTCAAAATCTTGATTTTTTAATTCCATATCATAGCTAGTGTTATTAGCTGCGATTCGCATGATTTGAACACTAAAATCCGATATCACACGAGCCAGTTATGAACATTTTAATTTACTCACGCGCTCTTCTCAACTCCCTCCTCAAATTTGGTAATTTCTTCATGTCTCTCGACCTGAGTTTTAAAATCTTGATTTTCTAATTCCAAATCATAGCTAGTGTTGTTAGCTTCGATTCGCATGTTTGAACATTAAATTCCGATATCACACAAGCTAGGTATGACAATTTTAATTTACTCACGCGCTATTCTCAACTCCCTCCTCAA
Organism: Azolla caroliniana; assembly: GCF_043228905.1. Lineage (NCBI taxonomy): Eukaryota > Viridiplantae > Streptophyta > Polypodiopsida > Salviniales > Salviniaceae > Azolla > Azolla caroliniana. Next base: position 178,013 of record NW_028230475.1, read on the forward strand.
ATTTGGTAATTTCTTCATGTCTCTCGACCTGAGTTTCAAAATCTTGATTTTTTAATTCCATATCATAGCTAGTGTTATTAGCTGCGATTCGCATGATTTGAACACTAAAATCCGATATCACACGAGCTAGGTATGACAATTTTAATTTACTCACGCGCTATTCTCAACTCCCTCCTCAAATTTGGTAATTTCTTCATGTCTCTCGACCTGAGTTTCAAAATCTTGATTTTTTAATTCCATATCATAGCTAGTGTTATTAGCTGCGATTCGCATGATTTGAACACTAAAATCCGATATCACACGAGCCAGTTATGAACATTTTAATTTACTCACGCGCTCTTCTCAACTCCCTCCTCAAATTTGGTAATTTCTTCATGTCTCTCGACCTGAGTATCAAAATCTTGATTTTCTAATTCCAAATCATAGCTAGTGTTGTTAGCTTCGATTCGCATGTTTGAACACTAAATTCCGATATCACACAAGCTAGGTATGACAATTTTAATTTACTCACGCGCTCTTCTCAACTCCCTCCTCTAATTTACTAATTTCTTCATGTCTCTCGACCTGAGTTTCAAAATCTTGATTTTTTAATTCCATATCATAGCTAGTGTTATTAGCTGCGATTCGCATGATTTGAACACTAAAATGAGATATCACTCGAGCCAGGTAGGAACATTTGAATTTACTGACGCGCTCTTCTCAACTCCCTCCTCTAATTTGCTAATTTCTTCATGTCTCTCGACCTGAGTGTCAAAATCTTGATATTTTAATTCCATATCATAGCTAGTGTTGTTAGTTTCGATTCGCATCTTTGAACACTGAAATCCGATATCACTCGAGCCAGGTATGACAATTTTAATTTACTCACGCGCTATTCTCAACTCCCTCCTCAAATTTGGTAATTTCATCATGTCTCTCGACCTGAGTTTCAAAATCTTGATTTTTTAATTCCAAATCATAGCTAGTGTTGTTAGCTTCGATTCTCATGTTTGAACACTAAAATCAGATATCACTCGAGCCAAGTATGACAATTTTAATTTACTGACGCGCTCTTCTCAACTCCCTCCTCTAATTTACTAATTTCTTCATGTCTCTCGACCTGAGTTTCAAAATCTTGATTTTTTAATTCCATATCATAGCTAGTGTTATTAGCTGCGATTCGCATGATTTGAACACTAAAATCCGATATCACACGAGCCAGTTATGAACATTTTAATTTACTCACGCGCTCTTCTCAACTCCCTCCTCAAATTTGGTAATTTCTTCATGTCTCTCGACCTGAGTTTCAAAATCTTGATTTTCTAATTCCAAATCATAGCTAGTGTTGTTAGCTTCGATTCGCATGTTTGAACACTAAATTCCGATATCACACAAGCTAGGTATGACAATTTTAATTTACTCACGCGCTCTTCTCAACTCCCTCCTCTAATTTACTAATTTCTTCATGTCTCTCGACCTGAGTTTCAAAATCTTGATTTTTTAATTCCATATCATAGCTAGTGTTATTAGCTGCGATTCGCATGATTTGAACACTAAAATCAGATATCACTCGAGCCAGGTAGGAACATTTGAATTTACTCACGCGCTCTTCTCAACTCCCTCCTCTAATTTGCTAATTTCTTCATGTCTCTCGACCTGAGTGTCAAAATCTTGATATTTTAATTCCATATCATAGCTAGTGTTGTTAGTTTCGATTCGCATCTTTGAACACTGAAATCCGATATCACTCGAGCCAGGTATGACAATTTTAATTTACTGACGCGCTATTCTCAACTCCCTCCTCAAATTTGGTAATTTCATCATGTCTCTCGACCTGAGTTACAAAATCTTGATTTTTTAATTCCATATCATAGCTAGTGTTATTAGCTGCGATTCGCATGATTTGAACACTAAAATCCGATATCACACGAGCCAGTTATGAACATTTTAATTTACTCACACGCTCTTCTCAACTCCCTCCTCAAATTTGGTAATTTCTTCATGTCTCTCGACCTGAGTTTCAAAATCTTGATTTTCTAATTCCAAATCATAGCTAGTGTTGTTAGCTTCGATTCGCATGTTTGAACACTAAATTCCGATATCACACAAGCTAGGTATGACAATTTTAATTTACTCACGCGCTCTTCTCAACTCCGTCCTCAAATTTGGTAATTTCTTCATGTCTCTCGACCTGAGTTTCAAAATCTTGATTTTTTAATTCCATATCATAGCTAGTGTTATTAGCTGCGATTCGCATGATTTGAACACTAAAATCCGATATCACACGAGCCAGTTATGAACATTTTAATTTACTCACGCGCTATTCTCAACTCCCTCCTCAAATTTGGTAATTTCTTCATGTCTCTCGACCTGAGTTTCAAAATCTTGATTTTCTAATTCCAAATCATAGCTAGTGTTGTTAGCTTCGATTCGCATGTTTGAATACTAAAATCAGATATCACTCGAGCCAGGTATGACAATTTTAATTTACTGACGCGCTCTTCTCAACTCCCTCCTCTAATTTACTAATTTCTTCATGTCTCTCGACCTGAGTTTCAAAATCTTGATTTTCTAATTCCATATCATAGCTAGTGTTATTAGCTTCGATTCGCATGATTTGAACACTAAAATCCGATATCACACGAGCCAGTTATGAACATTTTAATTTACTCACGCGCTATTCTCAACTCCCTCCTCAAATTTGGTAATTTCTTCATGTCTCTCGACCTGAGTTTCAAAATCTTGATTTTTTAATTCCATATCATATCTAGTGTTGTTAGCTTCGATTCGCATGTTTGAACACAACAATCCCATATCACACGAGCCAAGTACGAACATTTTAATTTACTCACGCGCTCTTCTCAACTCCCTCCCCTGATTTACTAATTTCATCATGTCTCTCGACCTGAGTTTCAAAATCTTGATTTTCTAATTCCATATCATAGCTAGTGTTATTAGCTTCGATTCGCATGATTTGAACACTAAAATCCGATATCACACGAGCCAGTTATGAACATTTTAATTTACTCACGCGCTATTCTCAACTCCCTCCTCAAATTTGGTAATTTCTTCATGTCTCTCGACCTGAGTTTCAAAATCTTGATTTTTTAATTCCATATCATATCTAGTGTTGTTAGCTTCGATTCGCATGTTTGAACACTAAAATCAGATATCACACGAGCCAAGTACGAACATTTTAATTTACTCACGCGCTCTTCTCAACTCCCTCCCCTGATTTACTAATTTCATCATGTCTCTCGACCTGAGTTTCAAAATCTTGATTTTCTAATTCCATATCATAGCTAGTGTTGTTAGCTTCGATTTGCATGTTTGAACACTAAAAGCAGATATCACTCGAGCCAGGTATGACAATTTTAATTTACTCACGCGCTCTTCTCAACTCCCTCCTCTAATTTGGTAATTTCTTCATGTCTCTCGACCTGAGTTTCAAAATCTTGATTTTTTAATTCCATATCATAGCTAGTGTTGTTAGCTTCGATTCGCATGTTTGAACACAGAAATCGGACATCACACGAGGCAGGTATGACAATTTTACTTTACTCAGGCGATCTTCTCAACTCCCTCCTTTGATTTACTAATTTCATCATGTCTCTCGACCTGAGTTTCACAATCTTGATTTTCTAATTCCATATCATAGCTAGTGTTGTTAGCTTCGATTCGCATGTTTAAACACTAAAATCAGATATCACTCGAGCTAGGTATGACAATTTTAATTTACTCACGCGCTATTCTCAACTCCCTCCTCAAATTTGGTAATTTCATCATGTCTCTCGACCTGAGTCTCAAAATCTTGATTTTTTAATTCCATATCATAGCTAGTGTTATTAGCTGCGATTCGCATGATTTGAACACTAAAATCCGATATCACACGAGCCAGTTATGAACATTTTAATTTACTCACGCGCTCTTCTCAACTCCCTCCTCAACTTTGGTAATTTCTTCATGTCTCTCGACCTGAGTTTCAAAATCTTGATTTTCTAATTCCAAATCATAGCTAGTGTTGTTAGCTTCGATTCGCATGTTTGAACACTAAATTCCGATATCACACAAGCTAGGTATGACAATTTTAATTTACTCACGCGCTCTTCTCAACTCCCTCCTCTAATTTACTAATTTCTTCATGTCTCTCGACCTGAGTTTCAAAATCTTGATTTTTTAATTCCATATCATAGCTAGTGTTATTAGCTTCGATTCGCATGATTTGAACACTAAAATCCGATATCACACGAGCCAGTTATGAACATTTTAATTTACTCACGCGCTATTCTCAACTCCCTCCTCAAATTTGGTAATTTCTTCATGTCTCTCGACCTGAGTTTCAAAATCTTGATTTTTTAATTCCATATCATAGCTAGTGTTGTTAGCTTCGATTCGCATGTTTGAACACAGAATTCGGACATCACACGAGGCAGGTATGACAATTTTACTTTACTCAGGCGATCTTCAGAACTCCCTCCTCTGATTTACTAATTTCATCATGTCTCGCGACCTGAGTTTCGAAATCTTGATTTTTTAATTCCATATCATAGCTAGTGTTGTTAGCTTCGATTCGCATGTGTGAACACAACAATCCGATATCACACGAGCCAGGTATGAACATTTTAATTTACTCACGCGCTCCTCTCAACTCCCTCCTCAAATTTGGTAATTTCTTCATGTCTCTCGACCTGAGTTTCAAAATCTTGATTTTTTAATTTCATATCATAGCTAGTGTTGTTAGCTTCGATTCGCATGATGGAACACTAAAATCGGATATCACACGAGCCAGGTATGAACATTTTAATTTACTCACTTGCTCTTCTCAACTCCCTCCTCAAATTTGCTAATTTCTTCATGTCTCTCGACCTGATTTCCAAATCTTGATTTTTTAATTCCATATCATAGCTAGTGTTGTTAGCTTCGATTGGCATGTTTGAACACTAAAATCCGATATCACACAAGCCAGGTATGACAATTTTAATTTACTCACTTGCTCTTCACAACTCCCTCCTCTAATTTACTAATTTCTTGATGTCTCTCGACCTGAGTTTCAAAATCTTGATTTTTTAATTCCATATCATAGCTAGTGTTGTTAGCTTCGATTCGCATGTTTGAACACAGAAATCGGACATCACACGAGGCAGGTATGACAATTTTACTTTACTCAGGCGATCTTCTCAACTCCCTCCTTTGATTTACTAATTTCATCATGTCTCTCGACCTGAGTTTCACAATCTTGATTTTCTAATTCCATATCATAGCTAGTGTTGTTAGCTTCGATTCGCATGTTTAAACACTAAAATCAGATATCACTCGAGCCAGGTATGACAATTTTAATTTACTCACGCGCTCTTCTCAACTCCCTCCTCTAATTTACTAATTTCTTCATGTCTCTCGACCTGAGGTTCAAAATCTTGATTTTTTAATTCCATATCATAGCTAGTGTTATTAGCTGCGATTCGCATGATTTGAACACTAAAATCCGATATCACACGAGCCAGTTATGAACATTTTAATTTACTCACGCGCTATTCTCAACTCCCTCCTCAAATTTGGTAATTTCTTCATGTCTCTCGACCTGAGTTTCAAAAGCTTGATTTTTTAATTCCATATCATAGCTAGTGTTGTTAGCTTCGATTCGCATGTTTGAACACTAAAATCAGATATCACTCGAGCCAGGTATGAACATTTGAATTTACTCACGCGCTCTTCTCAACTCCCTCCTCTAATTTGCTAATTTCTTCATGTCTCTCGACCTGAGTGTCAAAATCTTGATATTTTAATTCCATATCATAGCTAGTGTTGTTAGTTTCGATTCGCATCTTTGAACACTGAAATCCGATATCACTCGAGCCAGGTATGACAATTTTAATTTACTCACGCGCTATTCTCAACTCCCTCCTCAAATTTGGTAATTTCATCATGTCTCTCGACCTGAGTCTCAAAATCTTGATTTTTTAATTCCATATCATAGCTAGTGTTATTAGCTGCGATTCGCATGATTTGAACACTAAAATCCGATATCACACGAGCCAGTTATGAACATTTTAATTTACTCACGCGCTCTTCTCAACTCCCTCCTCAACTTTGGTAATTTCTTCATGTCTCTCGACCTGAGTTTCAAAATCTTGATTTTCTAATTCCAAATCATAGCTAGTGTTGTTAGCTTCGATTCGCATGTTTGAACACTAAATTCCGATATCACACAAGCTAGGTATGACAATTTTAATTTACTCACGCGCTCTTCTCAACTCCCTCCTCTAATTTACTAATTTCTTCATGTCTCTCGACCTGAGTTTCAAAATCTTGATTTTTTAATTCCATATCATAGCTAGTGTTATTAGCTTCGATTCGCATGATTTGAACACTAAAATCCGATATCACACGAGCCAGTTATGAACATTTTAATTTACTCACGCGCTATTCTCAACTCCCTCCTCAAATTTGGTAATTTCTTCATGTCTCTCGACCTGAGTTTCAAAATCTTGATTTTTTAATTCCATATCATAGCTAGTGTTGTTAGCTTCGATTCGCATGTTTGAACACAGAATTCGGACATCACACGAGGCAGGTATGACAATTTTACTTTACTCAGGCGATCTTCTCAACTCCCTCCTCTGATTTACTAATTTCATCATGTCTCTCGACCTGAGTTTCAAAATCTTGATTTTCTAATTCCATATCATAGCTAGTGTTGTTAGCTTCGATTCGCATGTTTAAACACTCAAATCAGATATCACTCGAGCCAGGTATGACAATTTTACTTTACTCAGGCGATCTTCTCAACTCCCTCCTTTGATTTACTAATTTCATCATGTCTCTCGACCTGAGTTTCACAATCTTGATTTTCTAATTCCATATCATAGCTAGTGTTGTTAGCTTCGATTCGCATGTTTAAACACTAAAATCAGATATCACTCGAGCCAGGTATGACAATTTTAATTTACTCACGCGCTCTTCTCAACTCCCTCCTCTAATTTACTAATTTCTTCATGTCTCTCGACCTGAGGTTCAAAATCTTGATTTTTTAATTCCATATCATAGCTAGTGTTATTAGCTGCGATTCGCATGATTTGAACACTAAAATCCGATATCACACGAGCCAGTTATGAACATTTTAATTTACTCACGCGCTATTCTCAACTCCCTCCTCAAATTTGGTAATTTCTTCATGTCTCTCGACCTGAGTGTCAAAATCTTGATATTTTAATTCCATATCATAGCTAGTGTTGTTAGTTTCGATTCGCATCTTTGAACACTGAAATCCGATATCACTCGAGCCAGGTATGACAATTTTAATTTACTCACGCGCTATTCTCAACTCCCTCCTCAAATTTGGTAATTTCATCATGTCTCTCGACCTGAGTTTCAAAATCTTGATTTTTTAATTCCATATCATAGCTAGTGTTATTAGCTGCGATTCGCATGATTTGAACACTAAAATCCGATATCACACGAGCCAGTTATGAACATTTTAATTTACTCACGCGCTCTTCTCAACTCCCTCCTCAAATTTGGTAATTTCTTCATGTCTCTCGACCTGAGTTTCAAAATCTTGATTTTCTAATTCCAAATCATAGCTAGTGTTGTTAGCTTCGATTCGCATGTTTGAACACTAAATTCCGATATCACACAAGCTAGGTATGACAATTTTAATTTACTCACGCGCTCTTCTCAACTCCCTCCTCTAATTTACTAATTTCTTCATGTCTCTCGACCTGAGTTTCAAAATCTTGATTTTCTAATTCCATATCATAGCTAGTGTTGTTAGCTTCGATTCGCATGTTTGAACACTAAAATCCGATATCACACGAGCCAGTTATGAACATTTTAATTTACTCACGCGCTATTCTCAACTCCCTCCTCAAATTTGGTACTTTCTTCATGTCTCTCGACCTGAGTTTCAAAATCTTGATTTTTTAATTCCATATCATAGCTAGTGTTGTTAGCTTCGATTCGCATGTTTGAACACAAAAATCGGATATCACACGAGCCAGGTATGACAATTTTAAATTACTCAGGCGATCTTCTCAAATCCCTCCTCTGATTTACAAATTTCATCATGTCTCTCGACCTGAGTTTCGAAATCTTGATTTTCTAATTCCATATCATAGCTAGTGTTGTTAGCTTCGATTCGCATGTTTGAACACAACAATCTCATATCACACGACCCAGGTATGAACATTTTAATTTACTCACGTGCTCTTCTCCACTCCCTCCTCAAATTTGGTAATTTCTTCATGTCTCTCGACCTGAGTTTCAAAATCTTGATTTTCTAATTCCATATCATAGCTAGTGTTGTTAGCTTCGATTCGCATGTTTGAACACAGAATTCGGACATCACACGAGGCAGGTATGACAATTTTACTTTACTCAGGCGATCTTCTCAACTCCCTCCTCTGATTTACTAATTTCATCATGTCTCGCGACCTGAGTTTCGAAATCTTGATTTTTTAATTCCATATCATAGCTAGTGTTGTTAGCTTCGATTCGCATGTGTGAACACAACAATCCGATATCACACGAGCCAGGTATGAACATTTTAATTTACTCACGCGCTCCTCTCAACTCCCTCCTCAAATTTGGTAATTTCTTCATGTCTCTCGACCTGAGTTTCAAAATCTTGATTTTTTAATTTCATATCATAGCTAGTGTTGTTAGCTTCGATTCGCATGATGGAACACTAAAATCGGATATCACACGAGCCAGGTATGAACATTTTAATTTACTCACTTGCTCTTCTCAACTCCCTCCTCAAATTTGCTAATTTCTTCATGTCTCTCGACCTGATTTCCAAATCTTGATTTTTTAATTCCATATCATAGCTAGTGTTGTTAGCTTCGATTGGCATGTTTGAACACTAAAATCCGATATCACACAAGCCAGGTATGACAATTTTAATTTACTCACTTGCTCTTCACAACTCCCTCCTCTAATTTACTAATTTCTTGATGTCTCTCGACCTGAGTTTCAAAATCTTGATTTTTTAATTCCATATCATAGCTAGTGTTGTTAGCTTCGATTCGCATGTTTGAACACAGAAATCGGACATCACACGAGGCAGGTATGACAATTTTACTTTACTCAGGCGATCTTCTCAACTCCCTCCTTTGATTTACTAATTTCATCATGTCTCTCGACCTGAGTTTCACAATCTTGATTTTCTAATTCCATATCATAGCTAGTGTTGTTAGCTTCGATTCGCATGTTTAAACACTAAAATCAGATATCACTCGAGCCAGGTATGACAATTTTAATTTACTCACGCGCTCTTCTCAACTCCCTCCTCTAATTTACTAATTTCTTCATGTCTCTCGACCTGAGGTTCAAAATCTTGATTTTTTAATTCCATATCATAGCTAGTGTTATTAGCTGCGATTCGCATGATTTGAACACTAAAATCCGATATCACACGAGCCAGTTATGAACATTTTAATTTACTCACGCGCTATTCTCAACTCCCTCCTCAAATTTGGTAATTTCTTCATGTCTCTCGACCTGAGTTTCAAAAGCTTGATTTTTTAATTCCATATCATAGCTAGTGTTGTTAGCTTCGATTCGCATGTTTGAACACTAAAATCAGATATCACTCGAGCCAGGTATGAACATTTGAATTTACTCACGCGCTCTTCTCAACTCCCTCCTCTAATTTGCTAATTTCTTCATGTCTCTCGACCTGAGTGTCAAAATCTTGATATTTTAATTCCATATCATAGCTAGTGTTGTTAGTTTCGATTCGCATCTTTGAACACTGAAATCCGATATCACTCGAGCCAGGTATGACAATTTTAATTTACTCACGCGCTATTCTCAACTCCCTCCTCAAATTTGGTAATTTCATCATGTCTCTCGACCTGAGTTTCAAAATCTTGATTTTTTAATTCCATATCATAGCTAGTGTTATTAGCTGCGATTCGCATGATTTGAACACTAAAATCCGATATCACACGAGCCAGTTATGAACATTTTAATTTACTCACGCGCTCTTCTCAACTCCCTCCTCAAATTTGGTAATTTCTTCATGTCTCTCGACCTGAGTTTCAAAATCTTGATTTTCTAATTCCAAATCATAGCTAGTGTTGTTAGCTTCGATTCGCATGTTTGAACACTAAATTCCGATATCACACAAGCTAGGTATGACAATTTTAATTTACTCACGCGCTCTTCTCAACTCCCTCCTCTAATTTACTAATTTCTTCATGTCTCTCGACCTGAGTTTCAAAATCTTGATTTTCTAATTCCATATCATAGCTAGTGTTGTTAGCTTCGATTCGCATGTTTGAACACTAAAATCCGATATCACACGAGCCAGTTATGAACATTTTAATTTACTCACGCGCTATTCTCAACTCCCTCCTCAAATTTGGTACTTTCTTCATGTCTCTCGACCTGAGTTTCAAAATCTTGATTTTTTAATTCCATATCATAGCTAGTGTTGTTAGCTTCGATTCGCATGTTTGAACACAAAAATCGGATATCACACGAGCCAGGTATGACAATTTTAAATTACTCAGGCGATCTTCTCAAATCCCTCCTCTGATTTACAAATTTCATCATGTCTCTCGACCTGAGTTTCGAAATCTTGATTTTCTAATTCCATATCATAGCTAGTGTTGTTAGCTTCGATTCGCATGTTTGAACACAACAATCTCATATCACACGACCCAGGTATGAACATTTTAATTTACTCACGTGCTCTTCTCCACTCCCTCCTCAAATTTGGTAATTTCTTCATGTCTCTCGACCTGAGTTTCAAAATCTTGATTTTCTAATTCCATATCATAGCTAGTGTTGTTAGCTTCGATTCGCATGTTTGAACACAGAATTCGGACATCACACGAGGCAGGTATGACAATTTTACTTTACTCAGGCGATCTTCTCAACTCCCTCCTCTGATTTACTAATTTCATCATGTCTCGCGACCTGAGTTTCGAAATCTTGATTTTTTAATTCCATATCATAGCTAGTGTTGTTAGCTTCGATTCGCATGTGTGAACACAACAATCCGATATCACACGAGCCAGGTATGAACATTTTAATTTACTCACGCGCTCCTCTCAACTCCCTCCTCAAATTTGGTAATTTCTTCATGTCTCTCGACCTGAGTTTCAAAATCTTGATTTTTTAATTTCATATCATAGCTAGTGTTGTTAGCTTCGATTCGCATGATGGAACACTAAAATCGGATATCACACGAGCCAGGTATGAACATTTTAATTTACTCACTTGCTCTTCTCAACTCCCTCCTCAAATTTGCTAATTTCTTCATGTCTCTCGACCTGATTTCCAAATCTTGATTTTTTAATTCCATATCATAGCTAGTGTTGTTAGCTTCGATTGGCATGTTTGAACACTAAAATCCGATATCACACAAGCCAGGTATGACAATTTTAATTTACTCACTTGCTCTTCACAACTCCCTCCTCTAATTTACTAATTTCTTGATGTCTCTCGACCTGAGTTTCAAAATCTTGATTTTTTAATTCCATATCATAGCTAGTGTTGTTAGCTTCGATTCGCATGTTTGAACACAGAAATCGGACATCACACGAGGCAGGTATGACAATTTTACTTTACTCAGGCGATCTTCTCAACTCCCTCCTTTGATTTACTAATTTCATCATGTCTCTCGACCTGAGTTTCACAATCTTGATTTTCTAATTCCATATCATAGCTAGTGTTGTTAGCTTCGATTCGCATGTTTAAACACTAAAATCAGATATCACTCGAGCCAGGTATGACAATTTTAATTTACTCACGCGCTCTTCTCAACTCCCTCCTCTAATTTACTAATTTCTTCATGTCTCTCGACCTGAGGTTCAAAATCTTGATTTTTTAATTCCATATCATAGCTAGTGTTATTAGCTGCGATTCGCATGATTTGAACACTAAAATCCGATATCACACGAGCCAGTTATGAACATTTTAATTTACTCACGCGCTATTCTCAACTCCCTCCTCAAATTTGGTAATTTCTTCATGTCTCTCGACCTGAGTTTCAAAAGCTTGATTTTTTAATTCCATATCATAGCTAGTGTTGTTAGCTTCGATTCGCATGTTTGAACACTAAAATCAGATATCACTCGAGCCAGGTATGAACATTTGAATTTACTCACGCGCTCTTCTCAACTCCCTCCTCTAATTTGCTAATTTCTTCATGTCTCTCGACCTGAGTGTCAAAATCTTGATATTTTAATTCCATATCATAGCTAGTGTTGTTAGTTTCGATTCGCATCTTTGAACACTGAAATCCGATATCACTCGAGCCAGGTATGACAATTTTAATTTACTCACGCGCTATTCTCAACTCCCTCCTCAAATTTGGTAATTTCATCATGTCTCTCGACCTGAGTCTCAAAATCTTGATTTTTTAATTCCATATCATAGCTAGTGTTATTAGCTGCGATTCGCATGATTTGAACACTAAAATCCGATATCACACGAGCCAGTTATGAACATTTTAATTTACTCACGCGCTATTCTCAACTCCCTCCTCAAATTTGGTAATTTCTTCATGTCTCTCGACCTGAGTTTCACAATCTTGATTTTCTAATTCCATATCATAGCTAGTGTTGTTAGCTTCGATTCGCATGTTTAAACACTAAAATCAGATATCACTCGAGCCAGGTATGACAATTTTAATTTACTCACGCGCTCTTCTCAACTCCCTCCTCTAATTTACTAATTTCTTCATGTCTCTCGACCTGAGGTTCAAAATCTTGATTTTTTAATTCCATATCATAGCTAGTGTTATTAGCTGCGATTCGCATGATTTGAACACTAAAATCCGATATCACACGAGCCAGTTATGAACATTTTAATTTACTCACGCGCTATTCTCAACTCCCTCCTCAAATTTGGTAATTTCTTCATGTCTCTCGACCTGAGTGTCAAAATCTTGATATTTTAATTCCATATCATAGCTAGTGTTGTTAGTTTCGATTCGCATCTTTGAACACTGAAATCCGATATCACTCGAGCCAGGTATGACAATTTTAATTTACTCACGCGCTATTCTCAACTCCCTCCTCAAATTTGGTAATTTCATCATGTCTCTCGACCTGAGTTTCAAAATCTTGATTTTTTAATTCCAAATCATAGCTAGTGTTGTTAGCTTCGATTCTCATGTTTGAACACTAAAATCAGATATCACTCGAGCCAAGTATGACAATTTTAATTTACTGACGCGCTCTTCTCAACTCCCTCCTCTAATTTACTAATTTCTTCATGTCTCTCGACCTGAGTTTCAAAATCTTGATTTTTTAATTTCATATCATAGCTAGTGTTATTAGCTGCGATTCGCATGATTTGAACACTAAAATCCGATATCACACGAGCCAGTTATGAACATTTTAATTTACTCACGCGCTCTTCTCAACTCCCTCCTCAAATTTGGTAATTTCTTCATGTCTCTCGACCTGAGTTTCAAAATCTTGATTTTCTAATTCCAAATCATAGCTAGTGTTGTTAGCTTCGATTCGCATGTTTGAACACTAAATTCCGATATCACACAAGCTAGGTATGACAATTTTAATTTACTCACGCGCTCTTCTCAACTCCCTCCTCTAATTTACTAATTTCTTCATGTCTCTCGACCTGAGTTTCAAAATCTTGATTTTCTAATTCCATATCATAGCTAGTGTTGTTAGCTTCGATTCGCATGTTTGAACACTAAAATCCGATATCACACGAGCCAGTTATGAACATTTTAATTTACTCACGCGCTATTCTCAACTCCCTCCTCAAATTTGGTACTTTCTTCATGTCTCTCGACCTGAGTTTCAAAATCTTGATTTTTTAATTCCATATCATAGCTAGTGTTGTTAGCTTCGATTCGCATGTTTGAACACAAAAATCGGATATCACACGAGCCAGGTATGACAATTTTAAATTACTCAGGCGATCTTCTCAAATCCCTCCTCTGATTTACAAATTTCATCATGTCTCTCGACCTGAGTTTCGAAATCTTGATTTTCTAATTCCATATCATAGCTAGTGTTGTTAGCTTCGATTCGCATGTTTGAACACAACAATCTCATATCACACGACCCAGGTATGAACATTTTAATTTACTCACGTGCTCTTCTCCACTCCCTCCTCAAATTTGGTAATTTCTTCATGTCTCTCGACCTGAGTTTCAAAATCTTGATTTTCTAATTCCAAATCATAGCTAGTGTTGTTAGCTTCGATTCGTATGTTTGAACACTAAATTCCGATATCACACAAGCTAGGTATGACAATTTTAATTTACTCACGCGCTCTTCTCAACTCCCTCCTCTAATTTACTAATTTCTTCATGTCTCTCGACCTGAGTTTCAAAATCTTGATTTTTTAATTCCATATCATAGTTAGTGTTATTAGCTTCGATTCGCATGATTTGAACACTAAAATCCGATATCACACGAGCCAGTTATGAACATTTTAATTTACTCACGCGCTATTCTCAACTCCCTCCTCAAATTTGGTAATTTCTTCATGTCTCTCGACCTGAGTTTCAAAATCTTGATTTTTTAATTCCATATCATAGCTAGTGTTATTAGCTGCGATTCGCATGATTTGAACACTAAAATCCGATATCACACGAGCCAGTTATGAACATTTTAATTTACTCACGCGCTCTTCTCAACTCCCTCCTCAAATTTGGTAATTTCTTCATGTCTCTCGACCTGAGTTTCAAAATCTTGATTTTCTAATTCCAAATCATAGCTAGTGTTGTTAGCTTCGATTCGCATGTTTGAACACTAAATTCCGATATCACACAAGCTAGGTATGACAATTTTAATTTACTCACGCGCTCTTCTCAACTCCCTCCTCTAATTTACTAATTTCTTCATGTCTCTCGACCTGAGTTTCAAAATCTTGATTTTTTAATTCCATATCATAGCTAGTGTTATTAGCTTCGATTCGCATGATTTGAACACTAAAATCCGATATCACACGAGCCAGTTATGAACATTTTAATTTACTCACGCGCTCTTCTCAACTCCCTCCTCAAATTTGGTAATTTCTTCATGTCTCTCGACCTGAGTTTCAAAATCTTGATTTTTTAATTCCATATCATAGCTAGTGTTGTTAGCTTCGATTCGCATGTTTGAACACAGAAATCGGACATCACACGAGGCAGGTATGACAATTTTAATTTACTCAGGTGATCTTCTCAACTCCCTCCTCTGATTTACTAATTTCATCATGTCTCTCGACCTGAGTTTCAAAATCTTGATTTTCTAATTCCATAGCATAGCTAGTGTTGTTAGCTTCGATTCGCAGGTTTAAACACTAAAATCAGATATCACTCGAGCCAGGTATGACAATTTTAATTTACTCACGCGCTCTTCTCAACTCCCTCCTCTAATTTACTAATTTCTTCATGTCTCTCGACTTGAGTTTCCAAATCTTGATTTTTTAATTCCATATCATAGCTAGTGTTATTAGCTGCGATTCGCATGATTTGAACACTAAAATCCGATATCACACGAGCCAGTTATGAACATTTTAATTTACTCACGCGCTCTTCTCAACTCCCTCCTCAAATTTGGTAATTTCTTCATGTCTCTCGACCTGAGTTTCAAAATCTTGATTTTCTATTTCCATATCATAGCTAGTGTTGTTAGCTTCGATTCGCATGTTTGAACACTAAAATCAGATATCACTCGAGCCAGGTATGACAATTTTAATTTACTCACGCGCTCTTCTCAACTCCCTCCTCTAATTTACTAATTTCTTCATGTCTCTCGACCTGAGTTTCAAAATCTTGATTTTTTAATTCCATATCATAGCTAGTGTTATTAGCTGCGATTCGCATGATTTGAACACTAAAATCCGATATCACACGAGCCAGTTATGAACATTTTAATTTACTCACGCGCTCTTCTCAACTCCCTCCTCAAATTTGGTAATTTCTTCATGTCTCTCGACCTGAGTTTCAAAATCTTGATTTTCTAATTCCATATCATAGCTAGTGTTGTTAGCTTCGATTCGCATGTTTGAACACAACAATCTCATATCACACGACCCAGGTATGAACATTTTAATTTACTCACGTGCTCTTCTCCACTCCCTCCTCAAATTTGGTAATTTCTTCATGTCTCTCGACCTGAGTTTCAAAATCTTGATTTTCTAATTCCAAATCATAGCTAGTGTTGTTAGCTTCGATTCGCATGTTTGAACACTAAATTCCGATATCACACAAGCTAGGTATGACAATTTTAATTTACTCACGCGCTCTTCTCAACTCCCTCCTCTAATTTACTAATTTCTTCATGTCTCTCGACCTGAGTTTCAAAATCTTGATTTTTTAATTCCATATCATAGCTAGTGTTATTAGCTTCGATTCGCATGATTTGAACACTAAAATCCGATATCACACGAGCCAGTTATGAACATTTTAATTTACTCACGCGCTATTCTCAACTCCCTCCTCAAATTTGGTAATTTCTTCATGTCTCTCGACCTGAGTTTCAAAATCTTGATTTTTTAATTCCATATCATAGCTAGTGTTATTAGCTTCGATTCGCATGTTTGAACACAAAAATCGGATATCACACGAGCCAGGTATGACAATTTTAATTTACTCAGGCGATCTTCTCAACTCCCTCCTCGGATTTACTAATTTCATCATGTCTCTCGACCTGAGTTTCAAAATCTTGATTTTCTAATTCCATATCATAGCTAGTGTTGTTAGCTTCGATTCGCATGTTTAAACACTAAAATCAGATATCACTCGAGCCAGGTATGACAATTTTAATTTACTCACGCGCTCTTCTCAACTCCCTCCTCTAATTTACTAATTTCATCATGTCTCTCGACCTGAGTTTCAAAATCTTGATTTTCTAATTCCATAGCATAGCTAGTGTTGTTAGCTTCGATTCGCAGGTTTAAACACTAAAATCAGATATCACTCGAGCCAGGTATGACAATTTTAATTTACTCACGCGCTCTTCTCAACTCCCTCCTCTAATTTACTAATTTCTTCATGTCTCTCGACCTGAGTTTCAAAATCTTGATTTTTTAATTCCATATCATAGCTAGTGTTATTAGCTGCGATTCGCATGATTTGAACACTAAAATCCGATATCACACGAGCCAGTTATGAACATTTTAATTTACTCACGCGCTCTTCTCAACTCCCTCCTCAAATTTGGTAATTTCTTCATGTCTCTCGACCTGAGTTTCAAAATCTTGATTTTCTATTTCCATATCATAGCTAGTGTTGTTAGCTTCGATTCGCATGTTTGAACACTAAAATCAGATATCACTCGAGCCAGGTATGACAATTTTAATTTACTCACGCGCTCTTCTCAACTCCCTCCTCTAATTTACTAATTTCTTCATGTCTCTCGACTTGAGTTTCAAAATCTTGATTTTTTAATTCCATATCATAGCTAGTGTTATTAGCTGCGATTCGCATGATTTGAACACTAAAATCCGATATCACACGAGCCAGTTATGAACATTTTAATTTACTCACGCGCTCTTCTCAACTCCCTCCTCAAATTTGGTAATTTCTTCATGTCTCTCGACCTGAGTTTCAAAATCTTGATTTTCTAATTCCATATCATAGCTAGTGTTGTTAGCTGCGATTCGCATGATTTGAACACTAAAATCCGATATCACACGAGCCAGTTATGAACATTTTAATTTACTCACGCGCTCTTCTCAACTCCCTCCTCAAATTTGGTAATTTCTTCATGTCTCTCGACCTGAGTTTCAAAATCTTGATTTTCTAATTCCATATCATAGCTAGTGTTGTTAGCTTCGATTCGCATGTTTGAACACAAGAATCTCATATCACACGACCCAGGTATGAACATTTTAATTTACTCACGTGCTCTTCTCCACTCCCTCCTCAAATTTGGTAATTTCTTCATGTCTCTCGACCTGAGTTTCAAAATCTTGATTTTCTAATTCCAAATCATAGTTAGTGTTATTAGCTTCGATTCGCATGATTTGAACACTAAAATCCGATATCACACGAGCCAGTTATGAACATTTTAATTTACTCACGCGCTATTCTCAACTCCCTCCTCAAATTTGGTAATTTCTTCATGTCTCTCGACCTGAGTTTCAAAATCTTGATTTTTTAATTCCATATCATAGCTAGTGTTATTAGCTGCGATTCGCATGATTTGAACACTAAAATCCGATATCACACGAGCCAGTTATGAACATTTTAATTTACTCACGCGCTCTTCTCAACTCCCTCCTCAAATTTGGTAATTTCTTCATGTCTCTCGACCTGAGTTTCAAAATCTTGATTTTTTAATTCCATATCATAGCTAGTGTTGTTAGCTTCGATTCGCATGTTTGAACACAGAAATCGGACATCACACGAGGCAGGTATGACAATTTTAATTTACTCAGGTGATCTTCTCAACTCCCTCCTCTGATTTACTAATTTCATCATGTCTCTCGACCTGAGTTTCAAAATCTTGATTTTCTAATTCCATAGCATAGCTAGTGTTGTTAGCTTCGATTCGCATGTTTAAACACTAAAATCAGATATCACTCGAGCCAGGTATGACAATTTCAATTTACTCACGCGCTCTTCTCAACTCCCTCCTCTAATTTACTAATTTCTTCATGTCTCTCGACCTGAGTTTCAAAATCTTGATTTTTTAATTCCATATCATAGCTAGTGTTATTAGCTGCGATTCGCATGATTTGAACACTAAAATCCGATATCACACGAGCCAGTTATGAACATTTTAATTTACTCACGCGCTCTTCTCAACTCCCTCCTCAAATTTGGTAATTTCTTCATGTCTCTCGACCTGAGTTTCAAAATCTTGATTTTCTAATTCCAAATCATAGCTAGTGTTGTTAGCTTCGATTCGCATGTTTGAACACTAAATTCCGATATCACACAAGCTAGGTATGACAATTTTAATTTACTCACGCGCTCTTCTCAACTCCCTCCTCTAATTTACTAATTTCTTCATGTCTCTCGACCTGAGTTTCAAAATCTTGATTTTCTAATTACATATCATAGCTAGTGTTGTTAGCTTCGATTCGCATGTTTGAACACTAAAATCCGATATCACACGAGCTAGTTATGAACATTTTAATTTACTCACGCGCTATTCTCAACTCCCTCCTCAAATTTGGTACTTTCTTCATGTCTCTCGACCTGAGTTTCAAAATCTTGATTTTTTAATTCCATATCATAGCTAGTGTTGTTAGCTTCGATTCGCATGTTTGAACACAAAAATCGGATATCACACGAGCCAGGTATGACAATTTTAAATTACTCAGGCGATCTTCTCAACTCCCTCCTCTGATTTACAAATTTCATCATGTCTCTCGACCTGAGTTTCAAAATCTTGATTTTCTAATTCCATATCATAGCTAGTGTTGTTAGCTTCGATTCGCATGTTTGAACACAACAATCTCATATCACACGACCCAGGTATGAACATTTTAATTTACTCACGTGCTCTTCTCCACTCCCTCCTCAAATTTGGTAATTTCTTCATGTCTCTCGACCTGAGTTTCAAAATCTTGATTTTCTAATTCCAAATCATAGCTAGTGTTGTTAGCTTCGATTCGCATGTTTGAACACTAAATTCCGATATCACACAAGCTAGGTATGACAATTTTAATTTACTCACGCGCTCTTCTCAACTCCCTCCTCTAATTTACTAATTTCTTCATGTCTCTCGACCTGAGTTTCAAAATCTTGATTTTTTAATTCCATATCATAGTTAGTGTTATTAGCTTCGATTCGCATGATTTGAACACTAAAATCCGATATCACACGAGCCAGTTATGAACATTTTAATTTACTCACGCGCTATTCTCAACTCCCTCCTCAAATTTGGTAATTTCTTCATGTCTCTTGACCTGAGTTTCAAAATCTTGATTTTTTAATTCCATATCATAGCTAGTGTTATTAGCTGCGATTCGCATGATTTGAACACTAAAATCCGATATCACACGAGCCAGTTATGAACATTTTAATTTACTCACGCGCTCTTCTCAACTCCCTCCTCAAATTTGGTAATTTCTTCATGTCTCTCGACCTGAGTTTCAAAATCTTGATTTTCTAATTCCAAATCATAGCTAGTGTTGTTAGCTTCGATTCGCATGTTTGAACACTAAATTCCGATATCACACAAGCTAGGTATGACAATTTTAATTTACTCACGCGCTCTTCTCAACTCCCTCCTCTAATTTACTAATTTCTTCATGTCTCTCGACCTGAGTTTCAAAATCTTGATTTTTTAATTCCATATCATAGCTAGTGTTATTAGCTTCGATTCGCATGATTTGAACACTAAAATCCGATATCACACGAGCCAGTTATGAACATTTTAATTTACTCACGCGCTCTTCTCAACTCCCTCCTCAAATTTGGTAATTTCTTCATGTCTCTCGACCTGAGTTTCAAAATCTTGATTTTTTAATTCCATATCATAGCTAGTGTTGTTAGCTTCGATTCGCATGTTTGAACACAGAAATCGGACATCACACGAGGCAGGTATGACAATTTTAATTTACTCAGGTGATCTTCTCAACTCCCTCCTCTGATTTACTAATTTCATCATGTCTCTCGACCTGAGTTTCAAAATCTTGATTTTCTAATTCCATAGCATAGCTAGTGTTGTTAGCTTCGATTCGCAGGTTTAAACACTAAAATCAGATATCACTCGAGCCAGGTATGACAATTTTAATTTACTCACGCGCTCTTCTCAACTCCCTCCTCTAATTTACTAATTTCTTCATGTCTCTCGACCTGAGTTTCAAAATCTTGATTTTTTAATTCCATATCATAGCTAGTGTTATTAGCTGCGATTCGCATGATTTGAACACTAAAATCCGATATCACACGAGCCAGTTATGAACATTTTAATTTACTCACGCGCTCTTCTCAACTCCCTCCTCAAATTTGGTAATTTCTTCATGTCTCTCGACCTGAGTTTCAAAATCTTGATTTTCTATTTCCATATCATAGCTAGTGTTGTTAGCTTCGATTCGCATGTTTGAACACTAAAATCAGATATCACTCGAGCCAGGTATGACAATTTTAATTTACTCACGCGCTCTTCTCAACTCCCTCCTCTAATTTACTAATTTCTTCATGTCTCTCGACCTGAGTTTCAAAATCTTGATTTTTTAATTCCATATCATAGCTAGTGTTATTAGCTGCGATTCGCATGATTTGAACACTAAAATCCGATATCACACGAGCCAGTTATGAACATTTTAATTTACTCACGCGCTCTTCTCAACTCCCTCCTCAAATTTGGTAATTTCTTCATGTCTCTCGACCTGAGTTTCAAAATCTTGATTTTCTATTTCCATATCATAGCTAGTGTTGTTAGCTTCGATTCGCATGTTTGAACACTAAAATCAGATATCACTCGAGCCAGGTATGACAATTTTAATTTACTCACACGCTCTTCTCAACTCCCTCCTCTAATTTACTAATTTCTTCATGTCTCTCGACCTGAGTTTCAAAATCTTGATTTTTTAATTCCATATCATAGCTAGTGTTATTAGCTGCGATTCGCATGATTTGAACACTAAAATCCGATATCACACGAGCCAGTTATGAACATTTTAATTTACTCACGCGCTCTTCTCAACTCCCTCCTCAAATTTGGTAATTTCTTCATGTCTCTCGACCTGAGTTTCAAAATCTTGATTTTCTAATTCCATATCATAGCTAGTGTTGTTAGCTTCGATTCGCATGTTTGAACACAACAATCTCATATCACACGACCCAGGTATGAACATTTTAATTTACTCACGTGCTCTTCTCCACTCCCTCCTCAAATTTGGTAATTTCTTCATGTCTCTCGACCTGAGTTTCAAAATCTTGATTTTCTAATTCCAAATCATAGCTAGTGTTGTTAGCTTCGATTCGCATGTTTGAACACTAAATTCCGATATCACACAAGCTAGGTATGACAATTTTAATTTACTCACGCGCTCTTCTCAACTCCCTCCTCTAATTTACTAATTTCTTCATGTCTCTCGACCTGAGTTTCAAAATCTTGATTTTTTAATTCCATATCATAGCTAGTGTTATTAGCTTCGATTCGCATGATTTGAACACTAAAATCCGATATCACACGAGCCAGTTATGAACATTTTAATTTACTCACGCGCTATTCTCAACTCCCTCCTCAAATTTGGTAATTTCTTCATGTCTCTCGACCTGAGTTTCAAAATCTTGATTTTTTAATTCCATATCATAGCTAGTGTTATTAGCTTCGATTCGCATGTTTGAACACAAAAATCGGATATCACACGAGCCAGGTATGACAATTTTAATTTACTCAGGCGATCTTCTCAACTCCCTCCTCGGATTTACTAATTTCATCATGTCTCTCGACCTGAGTTTCAAAATCTTGATTTTCTAATTCCATATCATAGCTAGTGTTGTTAGCTTCGATTCGCATGTTTGAACACTAAAATCAGATATCACTCGAGCCAGGTATGACAATTTTAATTTACTCACGCGCTCTTCTCAACTCCCTCCTCTAATTTACTAATTTCTTCATGTCTCTCGACCTGAGTTTCAAAATCTTGATTTTTTAATTCCATATCATAGCTAGTGTTATTAGCTGCGATTCGCATGATTTGAACACTAAAATCCGATATCACACGAGCCAGTTATGAACATTTTAATTTACTCACGCGCTCTTCTCAACTCCCTCCTCAAATTTGGTAATTTCTTCATGTCTCTCGACCTGAGTTTCAAAATCTTGATTTTCTAATTCCATATCATAGCTAGTGTTGTTAGCTTCGATTCGCATGTTTGAACACTAAAATCAGATATCACTCGAGCCAGGTATGACAATTTTAATTTACTCACGCGCTCTTCTCAACTCCCTCCTCTAATTTACTAATTTCTTCATGTCTCTCGACCTGATTTTCAAATTCTGGATTTTTTAATTCCATATCATAGCTAGTGTTATTAGCTGCGATTCGCATGATTTGAACACTAAAATCCGATACCACACGAGCCAGTTATGAACATTTTAATTTACTCACGCGCTATTCTCAACTCCCTCCTCAAATTTGGTAATTTCTTCATGTCTCTCGACCTGAGTTTCAAAATCTTGATTTTCTAATTCCATATCATAGCTAGTGTTGTTAGCTTCGATTCGCATGTTTGAACACAACAATCTCATATCACACGACCCAGGTATGAACATTTTAATTTACTCACGTGCTCTTCTCAACTCCCTCCTCTAATTTGCTAATTTCTTCATGTCTCTCGACCTGAGTGTCAAAATCTTGAAATTTTAATTCCATATCATAGCTAGTGTTTTTAGCTTCGATTCGCCAGTTTGAACACTAAAATCCGATATCACACGAGCCAGGTATGACAACTTTAATTTACTCACGCGCTCTTCTCAACTCCCTCCTCTAATTTACTAATTTCTTCATGTCTCTCGACCTGAGTTTCAAAATCTTGATTTTCTAATTCCATATCATAGCTAGTGTTGTTAGCTTCGATTCGCATCTTTGAACACTAAAATCCGATATCACACGAGCCAGGTATGACAACTTTAATTTACTCACCTGCGCTTCTCAACTCCCTCCTCAAATTTGGTAATTTCTTCATGTCTCTCGACCTGAGTTTCAAAATCTTGATTTTCTAATTTCATATCATAGCTAGTGTTTTTAGCTTCGATTCGCATGATGGAACCCTAAAATCGGATATCACACGAGCCAGGTATGACAATTTTAATTTAGTCACGCTATCTTCTCAACTCCCTCGTCTGATTTACTAATTTCTTCATCTCTCTTGACCTGAGTTTCAAAATCTTGATTTTCTAATTCTATATTACAGCTAGTGTTGTTAGCTTTGATTCGCATGTTTGAACACAACCATCCGATATCACACGAGCCAGGTATGACAATTTTAATTTACTCACGCGCTCTTCTCAACTCCCTCGTCTAATTTGCAAATTTCTTCCTGTCTCTCGACCTAAGATTCAAAATCTTGATTTTTTAATTCCATATCATAGCTAGTGTTGTTAGCATCGATTCGCATTATGGAACACTAAAATCGGATATCACACAAGCCAGGTATGACAATTTTAATTTACTCACGCGCTCTTCTCAACTCCCTCCTCTAATTTACTAATTTGTTCATGTCTCTGGACCTGAGTATCAAAATCATGATTTTCTAATTCGATATCATAGCTAGTGTTGTTAGCTTCGATTCGCATCTTTGAACACTAAAATCCGATATCACACGAGCCAGGTATGACAACTTTAATTTACTCACGCGCTCTTCTCAACTCCCTCCTCAAATTTGGTAATTTCTTCATGTCTCTCGACCTGAGTTTCAAAATCTTGATTTTCTAATTTCATATCATACCTAGTGTTGTTAGCTTCGATTCGCATGATGGAACACTATAATCGGATATCACACGAGCCAGTTATGAACATTTTAATTTACTCACGCGCTCTTCTCAACTCCCTCCTCTAATTTACTAATTTCTTCATGTCTCTCGACCTGAGTTTCAAAATCTTGATTTTCTCAATCCATATAATAGCTAGTGTTGCTAGCTTCGATTCGCATGTTTGAACACAACCATCCGATATCACACGAGCCAGGTATGACAATTTTAATTTACTCACGCGCTCTTCTCAACTCCCTCGTCTAATTTGCAAATTTCTTCCTGTCTCTCGACCTAAGTTTCAAAATCTTGATTTTTTAATTCCATATTATAGCTAGTGTTGTTAGCATCGATTCGCATTATGGAACACTAAAATCGGATATCACACGAGCCGGGTATGACAATTTTAATTTACTCACACGCTCTTCTCAACTCCCTCCTCAAATTTACTAATTTCTTCATGTCTCTCGACCTGAGTTTCAAAATCTTGATTTTCTAATTCCATATTATAGCTAGTGTTGTTAGCTTCGATTTGCATCTTTGAACACAACAATCCTATATCACACGAGCCAGGTACGAACATTTTAATTTACTCACGCGCTCTTCTCAACTCCCTCCTCTAATTTTCTAATTTCTTCCTGTCTCTCGACCTGAGTTTCAAAATCTTGACTTTTTAATTCCATATCATAGCTAGTGTTGTTAGCTTCGATTCGCATCTTTGAACACTAAAATCCGATATCACACGAGCCAGGTATGACAATTTTAATTTACTCACGCGCTCTTCTCAACTCCCTCCTCTAATTTGCTAATTTCTTCATGTCTCTCGACCTGAGTTTCAAAAACTTGATTTTTTAATTCCATATCATAGCTAGTGTTATTAGCTTCGATTCGCATGTTTGAACACTAAAATCCGATATCACACGAGCAAGGTATGACAACTTTAATTTACTCACGCGCTCTTCTCAACTTCCTCCTCTAATTTACTAATTTCTTCATGTCTCTCGACCTGAGTTTCAAAATCTTGCTTTTTTAATTCCATATCATAGCTAGTGTTGTTAGCTTCGATTCGCATGTTGTTAGCTTCGATTCGCATGTTTGAACACTAAAATCGGATATCACCCGAGCCAGTAATGAACATTTTAATTTACTCACGCGCTCTTCTCAACTCCCTCCTCTAATTTACTAATTTATTCATGTCTCGTGACCTGAGTTTGAAAATCTTGATTTTCTAATTCTATATTACAGCTAGTGTTGTTAGCTTAGATTCGCATGTTTGAACACAACCATCCGATATCACACGAGCCAGGTATGACAATTTTAATTTACTCACGCGCTCTTCTCAACTCCCTCGTCTAATTTGCAAATTTCTTCCTGTCTCTCGACCTAAGTTTCAAAATCTTGATTTTTTAATTCCATATCATAGCTAGTGTTGTTAGTTTTGATTCGCATGTTTGAAGACTAAAATCCGATATCACACGAGCCAGGTACGAACATTTTAATTTACTCACGCGCTCTTCTCAACTCCCTCCTCTAATTTACTAATTTCTTCATTTCTCTCGACCTGAGTTTCAAAATCTTGATTTTCTAATTCCATATCATAGCTAGTGTTGTTAGCTTCGATTCGCATGTTTGAACACAACAATCTCATATCACACGACCCAGGTATGAACATTTTAATTTACTCACGTGCTCTTCTCCACTCCCTCCTCAAATTTGGTAATTTCTTCATGTCTCTCGACCTGAGTTTCAAAATCTTGATTTTCTAATTCCAAATCATAGCTAGTGTTGTTAGCTTCGATTCGCATGTTTGAACACTAAATTCCGATATCACACAAGCTAGGTATGACAATTTTAATTTACTCACGCGCTCTTCTCAACTCCCTCCTCTAATTTACTAATTTCTTCATGTCTCTCGACCTGAGTTTCAAAATCTTGATTTTTTAATTCCATATCATAGTTAGTGTTATTAGCTTCGATTCGCATGATTTGAACACTAAAATCCGATATCACACGAGCCAGTTATGAACATTTTAATTTACTCACGCGCTATTCTCAACTCCCTCCTCAAATTTGGTAATTTCTTCATGTCTCTTGACCTGAGTTTCAAAATCTTGATTTTTTAATTCCATATCATAGCTAGTGTTATTAGCTGCGATTCGCATGATTTGAACACTAAAATCCGATATCACACGAGCCAGTTATGAACATTTTAATTCCATATCATAGCTAGTGTTATTAGCTGCGATTCGCATGATTTGAACACTAATTCTATATTACAGCTAGTGTTGTTAGCTTTGATTCGCATGTTTGAACACAACCATCCGATATCACACGAGCCAGGTATGACAATTTTAATTTACTCACGCGCTCTTCTCAACTCCCTCGTCTAATTTGCAAATTTCTTCCTGTCTCTCGACCTAAGATTCAAAATCTTGATTTTTTAATTCCATATCATAGCTAGTGTTGTTAGCATCGATTCGCATTATGGAACACTAAAATCGGATATCACACAAGCCAGGTATGACAATTTTAATTTACTCACGCGCTCTTCTCAACTCCCTCCTCTAATTTACTAATTTGTTCATGTCTCTGGACCTGAGTATCAAAATCATGATTTTCTAATTCGATATCATAGCTAGTGTTGTTAGCTTCGATTCGCATCTTTGAACACTAAAATCCGATATCACACGAGCCAGGTATGACAATTTTAATTTACTCAGGCGATCTTCTCAACTCCCTCCTCGGATTTACTAATTTCATCATGTCTCTCGACCTGAGTTTCAAAATCTTGATTTTCTAATTCCATATCATAGCTAGTGTTGTTAGCTTCGATTCGCATGTTTAAACACTAAAATCAGATATCACTCGAGCCAGGTATGACAATTTTAATTTACTCACGCGCTCTTCTCAACTCCCTCCTCTAATTTACTAATTTCATCATGTCTCTCGACCTGAGTTTCAAAATCTTGATTTTCTAATTCCATAGCATAGCTAGTGTTGTTAGCTTCGATTCGCAGGTTTAAACACTAAAATCAGATATCACTCGAGCCAGGTATGACAATTTTAATTTACTCACGCGCTCTTCTCAACTCCCTCCTCTAATTTACTAATTTCTTCATGTCTCTCGACCTGAGTTTCAAAATCTTGATTTTTTAATTCCATATCATAGCTAGTGTTATTAGCTGCGATTCGCATGATTTGAACACTAAAATCCGATATCACACGAGCCAGTTATGAACATTTTAATTTACTCACGCGCTCTTCTCAACTCCCTCCTCAAATTTGGTAATTTCTTCATGTCTCTCGACCTGAGTTTCAAAATCTTGATTTTCTATTTCCATATCATAGCTAGTGTTGTTAGCTTCGATTCGCATGTTTGAACACTAAAATCAGATATCACTCGAGCCAGGTATGACAATTTTAATTTACTCACGCGCTCTTCTCAACTCCCTCCTCTAATTTACTAATTTCTTCATGTCTCTCGACTTGAGTTTCAAAATCTTGATTTTTTAATTCCATATCATAGCTAGTGTTATTAGCTGCGATTCGCATGATTTGAACACTAAAATCCGATATCACACGAGCCAGTTATGAACATTTTAATTTACTCACGCGCTCTTCTCAACTCCCTCCTCAAATTTGGTAATTTCTTCATGTCTCTCGACCTGAGTTTCAAAATCTTGATTTTCTAATTCCATATCATAGCTAGTGTTGTTAGCTGCGATTCGCATGATTTGAACACTAAAATCCGATATCACACGAGCCAGTTATGAACATTTTAATTTACTCACGCGCTCTTCTCAACTCCCTCCTCAAATTTGGTAATTTCTTCATGTCTCTCGACCTGAGTTTCAAAATCTTGATTTTCTAATTCCATATCATAGCTAGTGTTGTTAGCTTCGATTCGCATGTTTGAACACAAGAATCTCATATCACACGACCCAGGTATGAACATTTTAATTTACTCACGTGCTCTTCTCCACTCCCTCCTCAAATTTGGTAATTTCTTCATGTCTCTCGACCTGAGTTTCAAAATCTTGATTTTCTAATTCCAAATCATAGTTAGTGTTATTAGCTTCGATTCGCATGATTTGAACACTAAAATCCGATATCACACGAGCCAGTTATGAACATTTTAATTTACTCACGCGCTATTCTCAACTCCCTCCTCAAATTTGGTAATTTCTTCATGTCTCTCGACCTGAGTTTCAAAATCTTGATTTTTTAATTCCATATCATAGCTAGTGTTATTAGCTGCGATTCGCATGATTTGAACACTAAAATCCGATATCACACGAGCCAGTTATGAACATTTTAATTTACTCACGCGCTCTTCTCAACTCCCTCCTCAAATTTGGTAATTTCTTCATGTCTCTCGACCTGAGTTTCAAAATCTTGATTTTTTAATTCCATATCATAGCTAGTGTTGTTAGCTTCGATTCGCATGTTTGAACACAGAAATCGGACATCACACGAGGCAGGTATGACAATTTTAATTTACTCAGGTGATCTTCTCAACTCCCTCCTCTGATTTACTAATTTCATCATGTCTCTCGACCTGAGTTTCAAAATCTTGATTTTCTAATTCCATAGCATAGCTAGTGTTGTTAGCTTCGATTCGCATGTTTAAACACTAAAATCAGATATCACTCGAGCCAGGTATGACAATTTCAATTTACTCACGCGCTCTTCTCAACTCCCTCCTCTAATTTACTAATTTCTTCATGTCTCTCGACCTGAGTTTCAAAATCTTGATTTTTTAATTCCATATCATAGCTAGTGTTATTAGCTGCGATTCGCATGATTTGAACACTAAAATCCGATATCACACGAGCCAGTTATGAACATTTTAATTTACTCACGCGCTCTTCTCAACTCCCTCCTCAAATTTGGTAATTTCTTCATGTCTCTCGACCTGAGTTTCAAAATCTTGATTTTCTAATTCCAAATCATAGCTAGTGTTGTTAGCTTCGATTCGCATGTTTGAACACTAAATTCCGATATCACACAAGCTAGGTATGACAATTTTAATTTACTCACGCGCTCTTCTCAACTCCCTCCTCTAATTTACTAATTTCTTCATGTCTCTCGACCTGAGTTTCAAAATCTTGATTTTCTAATTACATATCATAGCTAGTGTTGTTAGCTTCGATTCGCATGTTTGAACACTAAAATCCGATATCACACGAGCTAGTTATGAACATTTTAATTTACTCACGCGCTATTCTCAACTCCCTCCTCAAATTTGGTACTTTCTTCATGTCTCTCGACCTGAGTTTCAAAATCTTGATTTTTTAATTCCATATCATAGCTAGTGTTGTTAGCTTCGATTCGCATGTTTGAACACAAAAATCGGATATCACACGAGCCAGGTATGACAATTTTAAATTACTCAGGCGATCTTCTCAACTCCCTCCTCTGATTTACAAATTTCATCATGTCTCTCGACCTGAGTTTCAAAATCTTGATTTTCTAATTCCATATCATAGCTAGTGTTGTTAGCTTCGATTCGCATGTTTGAACACAACAATCTCATATCACACGACCCAGGTATGAACATTTTAATTTACTCACGTGCTCTTCTCCACTCCCTCCTCAAATTTGGTAATTTCTTCATGTCTCTCGACCTGAGTTTCAAAATCTTGATTTTCTAATTCCAAATCATAGCTAGTGTTGTTAGCTTCGATTCGCATGTTTGAACACTAAATTCCGATATCACACAAGCTAGGTATGACAATTTTAATTTACTCACGCGCTCTTCTCAACTCCCTCCTCTAATTTACTAATTTCTTCATGTCTCTCGACCTGAGTTTCAAAATCTTGATTTTTTAATTCCATATCATAGTTAGTGTTATTAGCTTCGATTCGCATGATTTGAACACTACAATCCGATATCACACGAGCCAGTTATGAACATTTTAATTTACTCACGCGCTATTCTCAACTCCCTCCTCAAATTTGGTAATTTCTTCATGTCTCTTGACCTGAGTTTCAAAATCTTGATTTTTTAATTCCATATCATAGCTAGTGTTATTAGCTGCGATTCGCATGATTTGAACACTAAAATCCGATATCACACGAGCCAGTTATGAACATTTTAATTTACTCACGCGCTCTTCTCAACTCCCTCCTCAAATTTGGTAATTTCTTCATGTCTCTCGACCTGAGTTTCAAAATCTTGATTTTCTAATTCCAAATCATAGCTAGTGTTGTTAGCTTCGATTCGCATGTTTGAACACTAAATTCCGATATCACACAAGCTAGGTATGACAATTTTAATTTACTCACGCGCTCTTCTCAACTCCCTCCTCTAATTTACTAATTTCTTCATGTCTCTCGACCTGAGTTTCAAAATTTTGATTTTTTAATTCCATATCATAGCTAGTGTTATTAGCTTCGATTCGCATGATTTGAACACTAAAATCCGATATCACACGAGCCAGTTATGAACATTTTAATTTACTCACGCGCTCTTCTCAACTCCCTCCTCAAATTTGGTAATTTCTTCATGTCTCTCGACCTGAGTTTCAAAATCTTGATTTTTTAATTCCATATCATAGCTAGTGTTGTTAGCTTCGATTCGCATGTTTGAACACAGAAATCGGACATCACACGAGGCAGGTATGACAATTTTAATTTACTCAGGTGATCTTCTCAACTCCCTCCTCTGATTTACTAATTTCATCATGTCTCTCGACCTGAGTTTCAAAATCTTGATTTTCTAATTCCATAGCATAGCTAGTGTTGTTAGCTTCGATTCGCAGGTTTAAACACTAAAATCAGATATCACTCGAGCCAGGTATGACAATTTTAATTTACTCACGCGCTCTTCTCAACTCCCTCCTCTAATTTACTAATTTCTTCATGTCTCTCGACCTGAGTTTCAAAATCTTGATTTTTTAATTCCATATCATAGCTAGTGTTATTAGCTGCGATTCGCATGATTTGAACACTAAAATCCGATATCACACGAGCCAGTTATGAACATTTTAGTTTACTCACGCGCTCTTCTCAACTCCCTCCTCAAATTTGGTAATTTCTTCATGTCTCTCGACCTGAGTTTCAAAATCTTGATTTTCTATTTCCATATCATAGCTAGTGTTGTTAGCTTCGATTCGCATGTTTGAACACTAAAATCAGATATCACTCGAGCCAGGTATGACAATTTTAATTTACTCACGCGCTCTTCTCAACTCCCTCCTCTAATTTACTAATTTCTTCATGTCTCTCGACCTGAGTTTCAAAATCTTGATTTTTTAATTCCATATCATAGCTAGTGTTATTAGCTGCGATTCGCATGATTTGAACACTAAAATCCGATATCACACGAGCCAGTTATGAACATTTTAATTTACTCACGCGCTCTTCTCAACTCCCTCCTCAAATTTGGTAATTTCTTCATGTCTCTCGACCTGAGTTTCAAAATCTTGATTTTCTATTTCCATATCATAGCTAGTGTTGTTAGCTTCGATTCGCATGTTTGAACACTAAAATCAGATATCACTCGAGCCAGGTATGACAATTTTAATTTACTCACGCGCTCTTCTCAACTCCCTCCTCTAATTTACTAATTTCTTCATGTCTCTCGACCTGAGTTTCAAAATCTTGATTTTTTAATTCCATATCATAGCTAGTGTTATTAGCTGCGATTCGCATGATTTGAACACTAAAATCCGATATCACACGAGCCAGTTATGAACATTTTAATTTACTCACGCGCTCTTCTCAACTCCCTCCTCAAATTTGGTAATTTCTTCATGTCTCTCGACCTGAGTTTCAAAATCTTGATTTTCTAATTCCATATCATAGCTAGTGTTGTTAGCTTCGATTCGCATGTTTGAACACAACAATCTCATATCACACGACCCAGGTATGAACATTTTAATTTACTCACGTGCTCTTCTCCACTCCCTCCTCAAATTTGGTAATTTCTTCATGTCTCTCGACCTGAGTTTCAAAATCTTGATTTTCTAATTCCAAATCATAGCTAGTGTTGTTAGCTTCGATTCGCATGTTTGAACACTAAATTCCGATATCACACAAGCTAGGTATGACAATTTTAATTTACTCACGCGCTCTTCTCAACTCCCTCCTCTAATTTACTAATTTCTTCATGTCTCTCGACCTGAGTTTCAAAATCTTGATTTTTTAATTCCATATCATAGCTAGTGTTATTAGCTTCGATTCGCATGATTTGAACACTAAAATCCGATATCACACGAGCCAGTTATGAACATTTTAATTTACTCACGCGCTATTCTCAACTCCCTCCTCAAATTTGGTAATTTCTTCATGTCTCTCGACCTGAGTTTCAAAATCTTGATTTTTTAATTCCATATCATAGCTAGTGTTATTAGCTTCGATTCGCATGTTTGAACACAAAAATCGGATATCACACGAGCCAGGTATGACAATTTTAATTTACTCAGGCGATCTTCTCAACTCCCTCCTCGGATTTACTAATTTCATCATGTCTCTCGACCTGAGTTTCAAAATCTTGATTTTCTAATTCCATATCATAGCTAGTGTTGTTAGCTTCGATTCGCATGTTTGAACACTAAAATCAGATATCACTCGAGCCAGGTATGACAATTTTAATTTACTCACGCGCTCTTCTCAACTCCCTCCTCTAATTTACTAATTTCTTCATGTCTCTCGACCTGAGTTTCAAAATCTTGATTTTTTAATTCCATATCATAGCTAGTGTTATTAGCTGCGATTCGCATGATTTGAACACTAAAATCCGATATCACACGAGCCAGTTATGAACATTTTAATTTACTCACGCGCTCTTCTCAACTCCCTCCTCAAATTTGGTAATTTCTTCATGTCTCTCGACCTGAGTTTCAAAATCTTGATTTTCTAATTCCATATCATAGCTAGTGTTGTTAGCTTCGATTCGCATGTTTGAACACTAAAATCAGATATCACTCGAGCCAGGTATGACAATTTTAATTTACTCACGCGCTCTTCTCAACTCCCTCCTCTAATTTACTAATTTCTTCATGTCTCTCGACCTGATTTTCAAATTCTGGATTTTTTAATTCCATATCATAGCTAGTGTTATTAGCTGCGATTCGCATGATTTGAACACTAAAATCCGATACCACACGAGCCAGTTATGAACATTTTAATTTACTCACGCGCTATTCTCAACTCCCTCCTCAAATTTGGTAATTTCTTCATGTCTCTCGACCTGAGTTTCAAAATCTTGATTTTCTAATTCCATATCATAGCTAGTGTTGTTAGCTTCGATTCGCATGTTTGAACACAACAATCTCATATCACACGACCCAGGTATGAACATTTTAATTTACTCACGTGCTCTTCTCAACTCCCTCCTCTAATTTGCTAATTTCTTCATGTCTCTCGACCTGAGTGTCAAAATCTTGAAATTTTAATTCCATATCATAGCTAGTGTTTTTAGCTTCGATTCGCCAGTTTGAACACTAAAATCCGATATCACACGAGCCAGGTATGACAACTTTAATTTACTCACGCGCTCTTCTCAACTCCCTCCTCTAATTTACTAATTTCTTCATGTCTCTCGACCTGAGTTTCAAAATCTTGATTTTCTAATTCCATATCATAGCTAGTGTTGTTAGCTTCGATTCGCATCTTTGAACACTAAAATCCGATATCACACGAGCCAGGTATGACAACTTTAATTTACTCACCTGCGCTTCTCAACTCCCTCCTCAAATTTGGTAATTTCTTCATGTCTCTCGACCTGAGTTTCAAAATCTTGATTTTCTAATTTCATATCATAGCTAGTGTTTTTAGCTTCGATTCGCATGATGGAACCCTAAAATCGGATATCACACGAGCCAGGTATGACAATTTTAATTTAGTCACGCTATCTTCTCAACTCCCTCGTCTGATTTACTAATTTCTTCATCTCTCTTGACCTGAGTTTCAAAATCTTGATTTTCTAATTCTATATTACAGCTAGTGTTGTTAGCTTTGATTCGCATGTTTGAACACAACCATCCGATATCACACGAGCCAGGTATGACAATTTTAATTTACTCACGCGCTCTTCTCAACTCCCTCGTCTAATTTGCAAATTTCTTCCTGTCTCTCGACCTAAGATTCAAAATCTTGATTTTTTAATTCCATATCATAGCTAGTGTTGTTAGCATCGATTCGCATTATGGAACACTAAAATCGGATATCACACAAGCCAGGTATGACAATTTTAATTTACTCACGCGCTCTTCTCAACTCCCTCCTCTAATTTACTAATTTGTTCATGTCTCTGGACCTGAGTATCAAAATCATGATTTTCTAATTCGATATCATAGCTAGTGTTGTTAGC
Source organism: Azolla caroliniana (assembly GCF_043228905.1). NCBI lineage: Eukaryota > Viridiplantae > Streptophyta > Polypodiopsida > Salviniales > Salviniaceae > Azolla > Azolla caroliniana. The sequence continues at coordinate 212,669 of NW_028230475.1, forward strand.
TTCGATTCGCATCTTTGAACACTAAAATCCGATATCACACGAGCCAGGTATGACAACTTTAATTTACTCACGCGCTCTTCTCAACTCCCTCCTCAAATTTGGTAATTTCTTCATGTCTCTCGACCTGAGTTTCAAAATCTTGATTTTCTAATTTCATATCATACCTAGTGTTGTTAGCTTCGATTCGCATGATGGAACACTATAATCGGATATCACACGAGCCAGTTATGAACATTTTAATTTACTCACGCGCTCTTCTCAACTCCCTCCTCTAATTTACTAATTTCTTCATGTCTCTCGACCTGAGTTTCAAAATCTTGATTTTCTCAATCCATATAATAGCTAGTGTTGCTAGCTTCGATTCGCATCTTTGAACACTAAAATCCGATATCACACGAGCCAGGTACGAACATTTTAATTTACTCACGCGCTCTTCTCAACTCCCTCCACTAATTTGCTAATTTTTCATGTCTCTCGACCTGAGTGTCAAAATCTTGATATTTTAATTCCATATCATAGCTAGTGTTGTTAGCTTCGATTCGCATGTTTGAACACTAAAATCCGATATCACACGAGCAAGGTATGACAACTTTAATTTACTCACGCGCTCTTCTCAACTTCCTCCTCTAATTTACTAATTTCTTCATGTCTCTCGACCTGAGTTTCAAAATCTTGATTTTTTAATTCCATATCATAGCTAGTGTTGTTAGCTTCGATTCGCATGTTGTTAGCTTCGATTCGCATGTTTGAACACTAAAATCGGATATCACCCGAGCCAGTAATGAACATTTTAATTTACTCACGCGCTCTTCTCAACTCCCTCCTCTAATTTACTAATTTATTCATGTCTCGTGACCTGAGTTTCAAAATCTTGATTTTCTAATTCTATATTACAGCTAGTGTTGTTAGCTTTGATTCGCATGTTTGAACACAACCATCCGATATCACACGAGCCAGGTATGACAATTTTAATTTACTCACGCGCTCTTCTCAACTCCCTCGTCTAATTTGCAAATTTCTTCCTGTCTCTCGACCTAAGTTTCAAAATCTTGATTTTTTAATTCCATATCATAGCTAGTGTTGTTAGCATCGATTCGCATTATGGAACACTAAAATCGGATATCACACGAGCCGGGTATGACAATTTTAATTTACTCACACGCTCTTCTCAACTCCCTCCTCAAATTTACTAATTTCTTCATGTCTCTCGACCTGAGTTTCAAAATCTTGATTTTCTAATTCCATATTATAGCTAGTGTTGTTAGCTTCGATTTGCATCTTTGAACACAACAATCCTATATCACACGAGCCAGGTACGAACATTTTAATTTACTCACGCGCTCTTCTCAACTCCCTCCTCTAATTTTCTAATTTCTTCCTGTCTCTCGACCTGAGTTTCAAAATCTTGACTTTTTAATTCCATATCATAGCTAGTGTTGTTAGCTTCGATTCGCATCTTTGAACACTAAAATCCGATATCACACGAGCCAGGTATGACAATTTTAATTTACTCACGCGCTCTTCTCAACTCCCTCCTCTAATTTGCTAATTTCTTCATGTCTCTCGACCTGAGTTTCAAAAACTTGATTTTTTAATTCCATATCATAGCTAGTGTTGTTAGCTTTGACTCGCATGTTTGAACACAAAAATGGGATATCACACGAGCCAGGTATGACAATTTTAATTTACTCACGCGCTCTTCTCAACTCCCTCCTCTGATTTACTAATTTCCTCATGTCTCTCGACCTGAGTTTCAAAATCTTGATTTTCTAATTCCATATCATAGCTACTGTTGTTAGCTTCGATTCGCAGGTTTGAACACAACAATCCGATATCACACGAGGCAGTTATGAACATTTTAATTTACTCACTTGCTCTTCTCAACTCCATCCTCTAATTTACTAATTTCTTCATGTCTCTTGACCTGAGTTTCAAAATCTTGATTTTTTAATTCCATATAATAGCTAGTGTTATTAGCTGCGATTCGCATGATTGGAACCCTAAAATCGGATATCACACAAGCCAGGTATGACAATTTTAATTTACTCACGCGCTCTTCTCAACTCCCTCCTCTAATTTACTAATTTGTTCATGTCTCTGGACCTGAGTTTCAAAATCTTGATTTTTTAATTCCATATCATAGCTAGTGTTGTTAGCTTCGATTCGCATGTTTGAACACAAAAATCGGATATCACACGAGCCAGTTATGAACATTTTAATTTACTCACGCGATCTTCTCAACTCCCTCCTCTGATTTACTAATTTCCTCATGTCTCTCGACCTGAGTTTCAAAATCTTGATTTTTTAATTCCATATCATAGCTAGTGTTGTTAGCTTCGATTCGCATGTTTGAAAACAAAAATCGGATATCACACGAGCCAGGTATGACAATTTTAATTTACTCACGCGCTCTTCTCAACTCCCTCCTCTGATTTGCTAATGTCCTCATGTCTCTCGACCTGAGTTTCAAAATCTTGATTTTCTAATTCCATATCATAGCTAGTGTTGTTAGCTTCGATTCGCAGGTTTGAACACAAAAATCGGATATCACACGAGCCAGTTATGAACATTTTAATTTACTCACGCGCTCTTCTCAACTCCCTCCTCTAATTTACTAATTTCTTCATGTCTCTCGACCTCAGTTTCAAAATCTTGATTTTTTAATTCCATATCATAGCTAGTGTTATTAGCTGCGATTCGCATGATTGGAACACTAAAATCGGATATCACACGAGCCAGTTATGAACATTTTAATTTACTCACAAGCTCTTCTCAACTCCCTCCTCTAATTTGGTAATTTCTTCATGTCTCTCGACCTGAGTTTCAAAATCTTGATTTTTTAATTCCATATCATAGCTAGTGTTGTTAGCTTCGATTCGCATGTTTGAACACAAAAATCGGATATCACACGAGCCAGGTATGACAATTTTAATTTACTCACGCGATCTTCTCAACTCCCTCCTCTGATTTGCTAATTTCCTCATGTCTCTCGACCTGAGTTTCAAAATCTTGATTTTCTAATTCGATATCATAGCTAGTGTTGTTAGCTTCGATTCGCAGGTTTGAACACAACAATCCGATATCACACGAGCCAGGTACGAACATTTTAATTTACTCACGCGCTCTTCTCAACTCCCTCCTCTGATTTACTAATTTCATCATGTCTCTCGACCTGAGTTTTAAAATCATGATTTTGTAATTCCATATCATAGCTAGTGTTGTTAGCTTCGATTCGCATGTTTGAACACTAAAATCCGATATTACACAAGCCAGGTATGACAATTTTAATTTACTCACTTGCTCTTCTCAACTCCCTCCTCAACTTTACTAATTTCTTCATGTCTCTCGACCTAAGTTTCAAAATCTTGATTTTTTAATTCCATATCATAGCTAGTGTTATTAGCTGCGATTCGCATGATTGGAACACTAAAATCGGATACCCACGAGCCAGTTATGAACATTTTAATTTAGTCACGCGCTCTTCTCAACTCCCTCCTCTGATTTACTAATTTCCTCATGTCTATCGACCTGAGTTTCAAAATCTTGATTTTCTAATTCCATATCATAGCTAGTGTTGTTAGCTTCGATTCGCAGGTTTGAACACAAAAATCGGATATCACACGAGCCAGGTATGACAATTTTAATTAACTCACTTGCTCTACTCAACTCCCTCGTCTGATTTGCTAATGTCCTCATGTCTCTCGACCTGAGTTTCAAAATCTTGATTTTCTAATTCCATATGATAGCTAGTGTTGTTAGCTTCGATTCGCATGTTTGAACACAACAATCCCATATCACACGAGCCAGGTACGAACATTTTAATTTACTCACGCGCTCTTCTCAACTCCCTCCTCTAATTTGCTAATTTCTTCATGTCTCTCGACCTGAGTTTCAAAATCTTGATTTTTTAATTCCATATCATAGCTAGTGTTGTTAGCTTTGATTCGCATGTTTGAACACTAAAATCCGATATCACACGAGCCAGTTATGAACATTTTAATTTACTCACTTGCTCTTCTCCACTCCCTCCTCTAATTTGCTAATTTCTTCATGTCTTTCGACCTGAGTTTCAAAATCTTGATTTTTTAATTCCATTTTATAGCTAGTGTTATTAGCTTCCATTCGCATGATTGGAACACTAAAATCGGATATCACACGAGCCAGTTATGAACATTTTAATTTACTCACGCGCTCTTCTCAACTCCCTCCTCTAATTTACTAATTTCTTCATGTCTCTCGACCTCAGTTTCAAAATCTTGATTTTTTAATTCCATATCATAGCTAGTGTTATTAGCTGCGATTCGCATGATTGGAACACTAAAATCGGATATCACACGAGCCAGTTATGAACATTTTAATTTACTCACAAGCTCTTCTCAACTCCCTCCTCTAATTTGGTAATTTCTTCATGTCTCTCGACCTGAGTTTCAAAATCTTGATTTTTTAATTCCATATCATAGCTAGTGTTGTTAGCTTCGATTCGCATGTTTGAACACAAAAATCGGATATCACACAAGCCAGGTATGACAATTTTAATTTACTCAGGCGATCTTCTCAACTCCCTCCTCTGATTTGCTAATTTCCTCATGTCTCTCGACCTGAGTTTCAAAATCTTGATTTTCTAATTCCATATCATAGCTAGTGTTGTTAGCTTCGATTCGCAGGTTTGAACACAACAATCCGATATCACACAAGCCAGGTACGAACATTTTAATTTACTCACGCGCTCTTCTCAACTCCCTCCTCTGATTTACTAATTTCTTCATGTCTCTCGACCTGAGTTTCAAAATCATGATTTTTTAATTCCATATCATAGCTAGTGTTGTTAGCTTTGACTCGCATGTTTGAACACAAAAATCGGATATCACACGAGCCAGGTATGACAATTTTAATTTACTCACGCGATCTTCTCAACTCCCTCCTCTGATTTGCTAATTTCCTCATGTCTCTCGACGTGAGTTTCAAAATCTTGATTTTCTAATTCGATATCATAGCTAGTGTTGTTAGCTTCGATTCGCAGGTTTGAACACAACAATCCGATATCACACGAGCCAGGTACGAACATTTTAATTTACTCACGCGCTCTTCTCAACTCCCTCCTCTGATTTACTAATTTCATCATGTCTCTCGACCTGAGTTTTAAAATCATGATTTTGTAATTCCATATCATAGCTAGTGTTGTTAGCTTCGATTCGCATGTTTGAACACTAAAATCCGATATTACACAAGCCAGGTATGACAATTTTAATTTACTCACTTGCTCTTCTCAACTCCCTCCTCAACTTTACTAATTTCTTCATGTCTCTCGACCTAAGTTTCAAAATCTTGATTTTTTAATTCCATTTTATAGCTAGTGTTATTAGCTGCGATTCGCATGATTGGAACACTAAAATCGGATACCCACGAGCCAGTTATGAACATTTTAATTTAGTCACGCGCTCTTCTCAACTCCCTCCTCTGATTTACTAATTTCCTCATGTCTATCGACCTGAGTTTCAAAATCTTGATTTTCTAATTCCATATCATAGCTAGTGTTGTTAGCTTCGATTCGCAGGTTTGAACACAAAAATCGGATATCACACGAGCCAGGTATGACAATTTTAATTAACTCACTTGCTCTACTCAACTCCCTCGTCTGATTTGCTAATGTCCTCATGTCTCTCGACCTGAGTTTCAAAATCTTGATTTTCTAATTCCATATGATAGCTAGTGTTGTTAGCTTCGATTCGCATGTTTGAACACAACAATCCCATATCACACGAGCCAGGTACGAACATTTTAATTTACTCACGCGCTCTTCTCAACTCCCTCCTCTAATTTGCTAATTTCTTCATGTCTCTCGACCTGAGTTTCAAAATCTTGATTTTTTAATTCCATATCATAGCTAGTGTTGTTAGCTTTGATTCGCATGTTTGAACACTAAAATCCGATATCACACGAGCCAGTTATGAACATTTTAATTTACTCACTTGCTCTTCTCCACTCCCTCCTCTAATTTGCTAATTTCTTCATGTCTTTCGACCTGAGTTTCAAAATCTTGATTTTTTAATTCCATTTTATAGCTAGTGTTATTAGCTTCGATTCGCATGATTGGAACACTAAAATCGGATATCACACGAGCCAGTTATGAACATTTTAATTTACTCACGCGCTCTTCTCAACTCCCTCCTCTAATTTACTAATTTCTTCATGTCTCTCGACCTCAGTTTCAAAATCTTGATTTTTTAATTCCATATCATAGCTAGTGTTATTAGCTGCGATTCGCATGATTGGAACACTAAAATCGGATATCACACGAGGCAGTTATGAACATTTTAATTTACTCACAAGCTCTTCTCAACTCCCTCCTCTAATTTGGTAATTTCTTCATGTCTCTCGACCTGAGTTTCAAAATCTTGATTTTTTAATTCCATACCATAGCTAGTGTTGTTAGCTTCGATTCGCATGTTTGAACACAAAAATCGGATATCACACAAGCCAGGTATGACAATTTTAATTTACTCACGCGATCTTCTCAACTCCCTCCTCTGATTTGCTAATTTCCTCATGTCTCTCGACCTGAGTTTCAAAATCTTGATTTTCTAATTCCATATCGTAGCTAGTGTTGTTAGCTTCGATTCGCAGGTTTGAACACAACAATCCGATATCACACGAGCCAGGTACGAACATTTTAATTTACTCACGCGCTCTTCTCAACTCCCTCCTCTGATTTACTAATTTCTTCAGGTCTCTCGACCTGAGTTTCAAAATCATGATTTTTTAATTCCATATGATAGCTAGTGTTGTTAGCTTTGACTCGCATGTTTGAACACAAAAATCGGATATCACACGAGCCAGGTATGACAATTTTAATTTACTCACGCAATCTTCTCAACTCCCTCCTCTGATTTACTAATTTCCTCATGTCTCTCGACCTGAGTTTCAAAATCTTGATTTTCTAATTCCATATCATAGCTAGTGTTGTTAGCTTCGATTCGCACGTTTGAACACAACAATCCGATATCACACGAGGCAGTTATGAACATTTTAATTTACTCACTTGCTCTTCTCAACTCCCTCCTCTAATTTACTAATTTCTTCATGTCTCTCGACCTGAGTTTCGAAATCTTGATTTTTTAATTCCATATCATAGCTAGTGTTATTAGCTGCGATTCGCATGATTGGAACCCTAAAATCGGATATCACACAAGCCAGGTATGACAATTTTAATTTACTCACACGCTCTTCTCAACTCCCTCCTCTAATTTACTAATTTCTTCATGTCTCTCGACCTGAGTTTCGAAATCTTGATTTTTTAATTCCATATCATAGCTAGTGTTATTAGCTGCGATTCGCATGATTGGAACACAAAAATCGGATATCACACGAGCCAGGTATGACAATTTTAATTTACTCACGCGATCTTCTCAACTCCGTCCTCTGATTTACTAATTTCCTCATGTCTCTCGACCTGAGTTTCAAAATCTTGATTTTTTAATTCCATATCATAGCTAGTGTTGTTAGCTTCGATTCGCATGTTTGAACACAAAAATCGGATATCACACGAGCCAGTTATGAACATTTTAATTTACTCACGCGCTCTTCTCAACTCCCTCCTCTAATTTACTAATTTCTTCATGTCTCTCGACCTCAGTTTCAAAATCTTGATTTTTTAATTCCATATCATAGCTAGTGTTATTAGCTGCGATTCGCATGATTGGAACACTAAAATCGGATATCACACGAGCCAGTTATGAACATTTTAATTTACTCACAAGCTCTTCTCAACTCCCTCCTCTAATTTGGTAATTTCTTCATGTCTCTCGACCTGAGTTTCAAAATCTTGATTTTTTAATTCCATATCATAGCTAGTGTTGTTAGCTTCGATTGGCATGTTTGAACACAAAAATCGGATATCAGACAAGCCAGGTATGACAATTTTAATTTACTCACGCGATCTTCTCAACTCCCTCCTCTGATTTGCTAATTTCCTCATGTCTCTCGACCTGAGTTTCAAAATCTTGATTTTCTAATTCCATATCATAGCTAGTGTTGTTAGCTTCGATTCGCAGGTTTGAACACAACAATCCGATATCACACGAGCCAGGTACGAACATTTTAATTTACTCACGCGCTCTTCTCAACTCCCTCCTCTGATTTACTAATTTCTTCATGTCTCTCGACCTGAGTTTCAAAATCATGATTTTTTAATTCCATATCATAGCTAGTGTTGTTAGCTTTGACTCGCATGTTTGAACACAAAAATCGGATATCACACGAGCCAGGTATGACAATTTTAATTTACTCACGCAATCTTCTCAACTCCCTCCTCTGATTTACTAATTTCCTCATGTCTCTCGACCTGAGTTTCAAAATCTTGATTTTCTAATTCCATATCATAGCTAGTGTTGTTAGCTTCGATTCGCATGTTTGAACACAAAAATCGGATATCACACGAGCCAGTTATGAACATTTAAATTTACTCACGCGCTCTTCTCAACTCCCTCCTCTAATTTACTAATTTCTTCATGTCTCTCGACCTGAGTTTCAAAATCTTGATTTTTTAATTCCATATCATAGCTAGTGTTATTAGCTGCGATTCGCATGATTGGAACACTAAAATCGGATATCACACGAGCCAGTTATGAACATTTTAATTTACTCACAAGCTCTTCTCAACTCCCTCCTCTAATTTGGTAATTTCTTCATGTCTCTCGACCTGAGTTTCAAAATCTTGATTTTTTAATTCCATATCATAGCTAGTGTTGTTAGCTTCGATTCGCATGTTTGAACACAAAAATCGGATATCACACGAGCCAGGTATGACAATTTTAATTTACTCACGCGATCTTCTCAACTCCCTCCTCTGATTTGCTAATTTCCTCATGTCTCTCGACCTGAGTTTCAAAATCTTGATTTTCTAATTCCATATCATAGCTAGTGTAGTTAGCTTCGATTCGCAGGTTTGAACACAACAATCCGATATCACACGAGCCAAGTACGAACATTTTAATTTACTCACGCGCTCTTCTCAACTCCCTCCTCTGATTTACTAATTTCATCATGTCTCTCGACCTGAGTTTTAAAATCATGATTTTGTAATTCCATATCATAGCTAGTGTTGTTAGCTTCGATTCGCATGTTTGAACACTAAAATCCGATATTACACAAGCCAGGTATGACAATTTTAATTTACTCACTTGCTCTTCTCAACTCCCTCCTCAACTTTACTAATTTCTTCATGTCTCTCGACCTAAGTTTCAAAATCTTGATTTTTTAATTCCATTTTATAGCTAGTGTTATTAGCTGCGATTCGCATGATTGGAACACTAAAATCGGATACCCACGAGCCAGTTATGAACATTTTAATTTAGTCACGCGCTCTTCTCAACTCCCTCCTCTGATTTACTAATTTCTTCATGTCTCTCGACCTGAGTTTCAAAATCTTGATTTTCTAATTCCATATCATAGCTAGTGTTGTTAGCTTCGATTCGCAGGTTTGAACACAAAAATCGGATATCACACGAGCCAGGTATGACAATTTTAATTAACTCACTTGCTCTACTCAACTCCCTCGTCTGATTTGCTAATGTCCTCATGTCTCTCGACCTGAGTTTCAAAATCTTGATTTTCTAATTCCATATGATAGCTAGTGTTGTTAGCTTCGATTCGCATGTTTGAACACAAAAATCGGATATCACACGAGCCAGTTATGAACATTTTAATTTACTCACGCGCTCTTCTCAACTCCCTCCTCTAATTTGCTAATTTCTTCATGTCTCTCGACCTGAGTTTTAAAATCTTGATTTTTTAATTCCATATCATAGCTAGTGTTGTTAGCTTCGATTCGCATGTTTGAACACAAAAATCGGATATCACAAGAGCCAGGTATGACAATTTTAATTTACTCACGCGATCTTCTCAACTCCCTCCTCTGATTTACTAATTTCCTCATGTCTCTCGACCTGAGTTTCAAAATCTTGATTTTCTAATTCCATATCATAGCTAGTGTTGTTAGCTTCGATTCGCAGGTTTGAACACAACAATCCGATATCACACGAGCCAGGTACGAACATTTTAATTTACTCACGCGCTCTTCTCAACTCCGTCCTCTGATTTACTAATTTCATCATGTCTCTCGAGTTGAGTTTTAAAATCATGATTTTCTAATTCCATATCATAGCTAGTGTTGTTAGCTTCGATTCGCATGTTTGAACACAAAAATCGGATATCACACGAGCCAGGTATGACAATTTTAATTTACTCAAGCGATCTTCTCAACTCCCTCCTCTGATTTACCAATTTCATCATGTCTCTCGACCTGAGTTTCAAAATCTTGATTTTCTAATTCCATATAATAGCTAGTGTTGTTTGCTTCGATTCGCAGGTTTGAACACAACAATCCGATATCACACGAGCCAGGTACGAACCTTTTAATTTACTCACGCGCTCTTCTCAACTCCCTCCTCTAATTTACTAATTTCTTCATGTCTCTCGACCTGAGTTTCAAAATCTTGATTTTTTAATTCCATATCATAGCTATTGTTATTAGCTTCGATTCGCATGTTTGAACACTAAAATCCGATATTACACAAACCAGGTATGACAATTTTAATTTACTCACTTGCTCTTCTCAACTCCCTCCTCTAATTTACTAATTTCTTCATGTCTCTCGACCTGAGTTTCAAAATCTTGATTTTTTAATTCCATATCATAGCTAGTGTTATTAGCTGCGATTCGCATGATTGGAACACTAAAATCGGATATCACACGAGCCAGTTATGAACATTTTAATTTACTCACAAGCTCTTCTCAACTCCCTCCTCTAATTTGGTAATTTCTTCATGTCTCTCGACCTGAGTTTCAAAATCTTGATTTTTTAATTCCATATCATAGCTAGTGTTGTTAGCTTCGATTCGCATGTTTGAACACAAAAATCGGATATCACACGAGCCAGGTATGACAATTTTAATTTACTCACGCGATCTTCTCAACTCCCTCCTCTGATTTACTAATTTCCTCATGTCTCTCGACCTGAGTTTCAAAATCTTGATTTTTTAATTCCATATCATAGCTATTGTTGTTAGCTTCGATTCGCATGTTTGAAAACAAAAATCGGATATCACACGAGCCAGGTATGACAATTTTAATTTACTCACGCGCTCTTCTCAACTCCCTCCTCTGATTTGCTAATGTCCTCATGTCTCTCGACCTGAGTTTCAAAATATTGATTTTCTAATTCCATATCATAGCTAGTGTTGTTAGCTTCGATTCGCATGTTTGAACACAAAAATCGGATATCACACGAGCCAGGTATGACAATTTTAATTTACTCACGCGATCTTCTCAACTCCCTCCTCTGATTTACTAATTTTCTCATGTCTCTCGACCTGAGTTTCAAAATCTTGATCTTTTAATTCCATATCATAGCTAGTGTTGTTAGCTTCGATTCGAAGGTTTGAACACAACAATCCGATATCACACGAGCCAGGTACGAACATTTTAATTTACTCACGCGCTGTTCTCAACTCCGTCCTCTGATTTACTAATTTCATCATGTCTCTCGAGTTGAGTTTTAAAATCATGATTTCCTAATTTCATATCATAGCTAGTGTTGTTAGCTTCGATTCGCATGTTTGAACACAAAAATCGGATATCACACGAGCCAGGTATGACAATTTTAATTCACTCAAGCGATCTTCTCAACTCCCTCCTCTGATTTACTAATTTCATCATGTCTCTCGACCTGAGTTTCAAAATCTTGATTTTCTAATTTCATATAATAGCTAGTGTTGTTTGCTTCGATTCGCAGGTTTGAACACAACAATCCGATATCACACGAGCCAGGTATGAACCTTTTAATTTACTCACGCGCTCTTCTCAACTCCCTCCTCTAATTTACTAATTTCTTCATGTCTCTCGACCTGAGTTTCAAAATCTTGATTTTTTAATTCCATATCATAGCTATTGTTATTAGCTTCGATTCGCATGTTTGAACACTAAAATCCGATATTACACAAACCAGGTATGACAATTTTAATTTACTCACTTGCTCTTCTCAACTCCCTCCTCTAATTTACTAATTTCTTCATGTCTCTCGACCTGAGTTTCAAAACCTTGATTTTTTAATTCCATATCATAGCTAGTGTTATTAGCTGCGATTCGCATGATTGGAACACTAAAATCGGATATCACACGAGCCAGTTATGAACATTTTAATTTACTCACGCGCTCTTCTCAACTCCCTCCTCTAATTTGCTAATTTCTTCATGTCTCTCGACCTGAGTTTCAAAATCTTGATTTTTTAATTCCATATCATAGCTAGTGTTGTTAGCTTCGATTCGCATGTTTGAACACTAAAATCCGATATTACACAAACCAGGTATGACAATTTTAATTTACTCACTTGCTCTTCTCAACTCCCTCCTCTAATTTACTAATTTCTTCATGTCTCTCGACCTGAGTTTCAAAACCTTGATTTTTTAATTCCATATCATAGCTAGTGTTATTAGCTGCGATTCGCATGATTGGAACACTAAAATCGGATATCACACGAGCCAGTTATGAACATTTTAATTTACTCACGCGCTCTTCTCAACTCCCTCCTCTAATTTGCTAATTTCTTCATGTCTCTCGACCTGAGTTTCAAAATCTTGATTTTTTAATTCCATATCATAGCTAGTGTTGTTAGCTTCGATTCGCATGTTTGAACACAAAAATCGGATATCACAAGAGCCAGGTATGACAATTTTAATTTACTCACGCGATCTTCTCAACTCCCTCCTCTGATTTACTAATTTCCTCATGTCTCTCGAGCTGAGTTTCAAAATCTTGATTTTCTAATTCCATATCATAGCTAGTGTTGTTAGCTTCGATTCGCATGTTTGAACACAAAAATCGGATATCACACGAGCCAGGTATGACAATTTTAATTTACTCACGCGATCTTCTCAACTCCCTCCTCTGATTTACTAATTTTCTCATGTCTCTCGACCTGAGTTTCAAAATCTTGATCTTTTAATTCCATATCATAGCTAGTGTTGTTAGCTTCGATTCGAAGGTTTGAACACAACAATCCGATATCACACGAGCCAGGTACGAACATTTTAATTTACTCACGCGCTGTTCTCAACTCCGTCCTCTGATTTACTAATTTCATCATGTCTCTCGAGTTGAGTTTTAAAATCATGATTTCCTAATTTCATATCATAGCTAGTGTTGTTAGCTTCGATTCGCATGTTTGAACACAAAAATCGGATATCACACGAGCCAGGTATGACAATTTTAATTCACTCAAGCGATCTTCTCAACTCCCTCCTCTGATTTACTAATTTCATCATGTCTCTCGACCTGAGTTTCAAAATCTTGATTTTCTAATTCCATATAATAGCTAGTGTTGTTTGCTTCGATTCGCAGGTTTGAACACAACAATCCGATATCACACGAGCCAGGTACGAACCTTTTAATTTACTCACGCGCTCTTCTCAACTCCCTCCTCTAATTTACTAATTTCTTCATGTCTCTCGACCTGAGTTTCAAAATCTTGATTTTTTAATTCCATATCATAGCTATTGTTATTAGCTTCGATTCGCATGTTTGAACACTAAAATCCGATATTACACAAACCAGGTATGACAATTTTAATTTACTCACTTGCTCTTCTCAACTCCCTCCTCTAATTTACTAATTTCTTCATGTCTCTCGACCTGAGTTTCAAAATCTTGATTTTTTAATTCCATATCATAGCTAGTGTTATTAGCTGCGATTCGCATGATTGGAACACTAAAATCGGATATCACACGAGCCAGTTATGAACATTTTAATTTACTCACAAGCTCTTCTCAACTCCCTCCTCTAATTTGGTAATTTCTTCATGTCTCTCGACCTGAGTTTCAAAATCTTGATTTTTTAATTCCATATCATAGCTAGTGTTGTTAGCTTCGATTCGCATGTTTGAACACAAAAATCGGATATCACACGAGCCAGGTATGACAATTTTAATTTACTCACGCGATCTTCTCAACTCCCTCCTCTGATTTACTAATTTCCTCATGTCTCTCGACCTGAGTTTCAAAATCTTGATTTTTTAATTCCATATCATAGCTATTGTTGTTAGCTTCGATTCGCATGTTTGAAAACAAAAATCGGATATCACACGAGCCAGGTATGACAATTTTAATTTACTCACGCGCTCTTCTCAACTCCCTCCTCTGATTTGCTAATGTCCTCATGTCTCTCGACCTGAGTTTCAAAATATTGATTTTCTAATTCCATATCATAGCTAGTGTTGTTAGCTTCGATTCGCATGTTTGAACACAAAAATCGGATATCACACGAGCCAGGTATGACAATTTTAATTTACTCACGCGATCTTCTCAACTCCCTCCTCTGATTTACTAATTTTCTCATGTCTCTCGACCTGAGTTTCAAAATCTTGATCTTTTAATTCCATATCATAGCTAGTGTTGTTAGCTTCGATTCGAAGGTTTGAACACAACAATCCGATATCACACGAGCCAGGTACGAACATTTTAATTTACTCACGCGCTGTTCTCAACTCCGTCCTCTGATTTACTAATTTCATCATGTCTCTCGAGTTGAGTTTTAAAATCATGATTTCCTAATTTCATATCATAGCTAGTGTTGTTAGCTTCGATTCGCATGTTTGAACACAAAAATCGGATATCACACGAGCCAGGTATGACAATTTTAATTCACTCAAGCGATCTTCTCAACTCCCTCCTCTGATTTACTAATTTCATCATGTCTCTCGACCTGAGTTTCAAAATCTTGATTTTCTAATTTCATATAATAGCTAGTGTTGTTTGCTTCGATTCGCAGGTTTGAACACAACAATCCGATATCACACGAGCCAGGTATGAACCTTTTAATTTACTCACGCGCTCTTCTCAACTCCCTCCTCTAATTTACTAATTTCTTCATGTCTCTCGACCTGAGTTTCAAAATCTTGATTTTTTAATTCCATATCATAGCTATTGTTATTAGCTTCGATTCGCATGTTTGAACACTAAAATCCGATATTACACAAACCAGGTATGACAATTTTAATTTACTCACTTGCTCTTCTCAACTCCCTCCTCTAATTTACTAATTTCTTCATGTCTCTCGACCTGAGTTTCAAAACCTTGATTTTTTAATTCCATATCATAGCTAGTGTTATTAGCTGCGATTCGCATGATTGGAACACTAAAATCGGATATCACACGAGCCAGTTATGAACATTTTAATTTACTCACGCGCTCTTCTCAACTCCCTCCTCTAATTTGCTAATTTCTTCATGTCTCTCGACCTGAGTTTCAAAATCTTGATTTTTTAATTCCATATCATAGCTAGTGTTGTTAGCTTCGATTCGCATGTTTGAACACAAAAATCGGATATCACAAGAGCCAGGTATGACAATTTTAATTTACTCACGCGATCTTCTCAACTCCCTCCTCTGATTTACTAATTTCCTCATGTCTCTCGAGCTGAGTTTCAAAATCTTGATTTTCTAATTCCATATCATAGCTAGTGTTGTTAGCTTCGATTCGCAGGTTTGAACACAACAATCCGATATCACACGAGCCAGGTACGAACATTTTAATTTACTCACGCGCTCTTCTCAACTCCGTCCTCTGATTTACTAATTTCATCATGTCTCTCGAGTTGAGTTTTAAAATCATGATTTTCTAATTCCATATCATAGCTAGTGTTGTTAGCTTCGATTCGCATGTTTGAACACAAAAATCGGATATCACACGAGCCATGTATGACAATTTTAATTTACTCAAGCGATCTTCTCAACTCCTTCCTCTGATTTACCAATTTCATCATGTCTCTCGACCTGAGTTTCAAAATCTTGATTTTCTAATTCCATATAATAGCTAGTGTTGTTTGCTTCGATTCGCAGGTTTGAACACAACAATCCGATATCACACGAGCCAGGTACGAACCTTTTAATTTACTCACGCGCTCTTCTCAACTCCCTCCTCTAATTTACTAATTTCTTCATGTCTCTCGACCTGAGTTTCAAAATCTTGATTTTTTAATTCCATATCATAGCTATTGTTATTAGCTTCGATTCGCATGTTTGAACACTAAAATCCGATATTACACAAACCAGGTATGACAATTTTAATTTACTCACTTGCTCTTCTCAACTCCCTCCTCTAATTTACTAATTTCTTCATGTCTCTCGACCTGAGTTTCAAAATCTTATTTTTTTAATTCCATATCATAGCTAGTGTTATTAGCTGCGATTCGCATGATAGGAACACTAAAATCGGATATCACACGAGCCAGGTATGACAATTTTAATTTACTCACTTGCTCTTCTCCACTCCCTCCTCTAATTTACTAATTTCTTCATGTCTCTCGACCTGAGTTTCAAAATCTTGATTTTTTAATTCCATATCATAGCTAGTGTTATTAGCTGCGATTCGCATGATTGGAACCCTAAAATCGGATATCACACAAGCCAGGTATGACAATTTTAATTTACTCACGCGCTCTTCTCAACTCCCTCCTCTAATTTACTAATTTGTTCATGTCTCTGGACTTGAGTTTCAAAATCTTGATTTTTTAATTCCATATCATAGCTAGTGTTGTTAGCTTCGATTCGCATGTTTGAACACAAAAATCAGATATCACACGAGCCAGGTATGACAATTTTAATTTACTCACGCGATCTTCTCAACTCCCTCCTCTGATTTACTAATTTCCTCAT
The DNA here is from genome assembly GCF_043228905.1 of Azolla caroliniana. Classification (NCBI taxonomy): domain Eukaryota; kingdom Viridiplantae; phylum Streptophyta; class Polypodiopsida; order Salviniales; family Salviniaceae; genus Azolla; species Azolla caroliniana. The sequence continues at coordinate 229,374 of NW_028230475.1, forward strand.
GTCTCTCGACCTGAGTTTCAAAATCTTGATTTTTTAATTCCATATCATAGCTAGTGTTGTTAGCTTCGATTCGCATGTTTGAAAACAAAAATCGGATATCACACGAGCCAGGTATGAAAATTTTAATTTACTCACGCGCTCTTCTCAACTCCCTCCTCTGATTTGCTAATGTCCTCATGTCTCTCGACCTGAGTTTCAAAATATTTATTTTCTAATTCCATATCATAGCTAGTGTTGTTAGCTTCGATTCGCATGTTTGAACACAAAAATCGGATATCACACGAGCCAGGTATGACAATTTTAATTTACTCACGCGATCTTCTCAACTCCCTCCTGTGATTTACTAATTTTCTCATGTCTCTCGACCTGAGTTTCAAAATCTTGATTTTCTAATTCCATATCATAGCTAGTGTTGTTAGCTTCAATTCGCAGGTTTCAACACAACAATCCGATATCACACGAGCCAGGTACGAACATTTTAATTTACTCACGCGCTCTTCTCAACTCCCTCCTCTGATTTACTAATTTCATCATGTCTCTCGAGTTGAGTTTTAAAATCATGATTTTCTAATTCCATATCATAGCTAGTGTTGTTAGCTTCGATTCGCATGTTTGAACACAAAAATCGGATATCACACGAGCCAGGTATGACAATTTTAATTTACTCAAGCGATCTTCTCAACTCCCTCCTCTGATTTACTAATTTCCTCATGTCTCTCGACCTGAGTTTCAAAATCTTGATTTTCTAATTCCATATCATAGCTAGTGTTGTTAGCTTCGATTCGCAGGGTTGAACACAACAATCCGATATCACACGAGCCAGGTATGAACATTTTAATTTACTCACGCGCTCTTCTCAACTCCCTCCTCTAATTTACTAATTTCTTCATGTCTCTCGACCTGAGTTTCAAAATCTTATTTTTTTAATTCCATATCATAGCTAGTGTTGTTAGCTGCGATTCGCATGATTGGAACACTAAAATCGGATATCACACGAGCCAGTTATGAACATTTTAATTTACTCACGCGCTCTTCTCAACTCCCTGCTCTACTTTGCTAATTTCTTCATGTCTCTCGACCTGAGTTTCAAAATCTTGATTTTTTAATTCTATATCATAGCTAGTGTTGTTAGCTTCGATTCGCATGTTTGAACACAAAAATCTGATATCACACGAGCCAGGTATGAAAACTTTAATTTACGCACGCGCTCTTCTCAACTCCCTCCTCTAATTTACTAATTTCTTCATGTCTCTCGACCTGAGTTTCAAAATCTTGATTTTCTAATTCCATATCATAGCTAGTGTTGTTAGCTTCTATTCGCAGGTTTCAACACAACAATCCGATATCACACGAGCCAGGTACGAACATTTTAATTTACTCACGCGCACTTCTCAACTCCCTCCTCTGATTTACTAATTTCATCATGTCTCTCGAGTTGAGTTTTAAAATCATGATTTTCTAATTCCATATCATAGCTAGTGTTGTTAGCTTCGATTCGCATGTTTGAACACAAAAATCGGATATCACACGAGCCAGGTATGACAATTTTAATTTACTCAAGCGATCTTCTCAACTCCCTCCTCTGATTTACTAATTTCCTCATGTCTCTCGACCTGAGTTTCAAAATCTTGATTTTCTAATTCCATATCATAGCTAGTGTTGTTAGCTTCGATTCGCAGGGTTGAACACAACAATCCGATATCACACGAGCCAGGTATGAACATTTTAATTTACTCACGCGCTCTTCTCAACTCCCTCCTCTAATTTACTAATTTCTTCATGTCTCTCGACCTGAGTTTCAAAATCTTATTTTTTTAATTCCATATCATAGCTAGTGTTGTTAGCTGCGATTCGCATGATTGGAGCACTAAAATCGGATATCACACGAGCCAGTTATGAACATTTTAATTTACTCACGCGCTCTTCTCAACTCCCTGCTCTACTTTGCTAATTTCTTCATGTCTCTCGACCTGAGTTTCAAAATCTTGATTTTTTAATTCCATATCATAGCTAGTGTTGTTAGCTTCGATTCGCATGTTTGAACACAAAAATCGGATATCACACGAGCCAGGTATGACAATTTTAATTTACTCACGCGATCTTCTCAACTCCCTCCTCTGATTTACTAATTTCCTCATGTCTCTTGACCTGAGTTTCAAAATCTTGATTTTCTAATTCCATATCATAGCTAGTGTTGTTAGCTTCGATTCGCAGGTTTGAACACAACAATCTTATATCACACGAGCCAGGTACGAACATTTTAATTTACTCACGCGCTCTTCTCAACTCCCTCCTCTGATTTACTAATTTCTTCATGTCTCTCGACCTGAGTTTTAAAATCATGATTTTCTAATTCCATATCATAGCTAGTGTTGTTAGCTTCGATTCGCATGTTTGAACACTAAAATCCGATATTACACAAACAAGGTATGACAATTTTAATTTACTCACTTGCTCTTCTCAACTCCCTCCTCTAATTTACTAATTTCTTCATGTCTCTCGACCTGAGTTTCAAAATCTTGATTTTTTAATTCCATATCATAGCTATTGTTATTAGCTTCGATTCACATGTTTGAACACTAAAATCCGATATTACACAAACAAGGTATGACAATTTTAATTTACTCACTTGCTCTTCTCCACTCCCTCCTCTAATTTACTAATTTCTTCATGTCTCTCGACCTGAGTTTCAAAATCTTGATTTTTTAATTCCATTTTATAGCTAGTGTTATTAGCTTCGATTCGCATGATTGGAACACTAAAATCGGATATCACACGAGCCAGTTATGAACATTTTAATTTACTCACGCGCTCTTCTCAACTCCCTCCTCTAATTTACTAATTTCTTCATGTCTCTCGACCTCAGTTTCAAAATCTTGATTTTTTAATTCCATATCATAGCTAGTGTTATTAGCTGCGATTCGCATGATTGGAACACTAAAATCGGATATCACACGAGCCAGTTATGAACATTTTAATTTACTCACGCGCTCTTCTCAACTCCCTCCTCTAATTTGCTAATTTCTTCATGTCTCTCGACCTGAGTTTCAAAATCTTGATTTTTTAATTCCATATCATAGCTAGTGTTGTTAGCTTCGATTCGCATGTTTGAACACAAAAATCGGATATCACACGAGCCAGGTATGACAACTTTAATTTACTCACGCGCTCTTCTCAACTCCCTCCTCTAATTTACTAATTTCTTCATGTCTCTCGACCTGAGTTTCAAAATCTTGATTTTCTAATTCCATATCATAGCTAGTGTTGTTAGCTTCGATTCGCAGGTTTGAACACAACAATCCGATATTACACGAGCCAGGTACGAACATTTTAATTTACTCACGCGCTCTTCTCAACTCCCTCCTCTGATTTACTAATTTCATCATGTCTCTCGAGTTGAGTTTTAAAATCATGATTTTCTAATTCCATATCATAGCTAGTGTTGTTAGCTTCGATACGCATGTTTGAACACAAAAATCGGACATCACACGAGCCAGGTATGACAACTTTAATTTACTCACGCGCTCTTCTCAACTCCCTCCTCTAATTTACTAATTTCTTCATGTCTCTCGACCTGAGTTTCAAAAACTTGATTTATTAATTCCATATCATAGCTAGTGTTGTTAGCTTCGATTCACAGGTTTGAACACAACAATGCGATATCACACGAGCCAGGTACGAACATTTTAATTTACTCATGCGCTCTTCTCAACTCCCTCCTCTGATTTACTAATTTCATCATGTCTCTCGAGTTGAGTTTTAAAATCATGATTTTCTAATTCCATATCATAGCTAGTGTTGTTAGCTTCGATTCGCATGTTTGAACACAAAAATCGGATATCACACGAGCCAGGTATGACAATTTTAATTTACTCAAGCGATCTTCTCAACTCCCTCCTCTGATTTACTAATTTCCTCATGTCTCTCGACCTGAGTTTCAAAATCTTGATTTTCTAATTCCATATCATAGCTAGTGTTGTTAGCTTCCATTCGCATGTTTGAACACAAAAATCGGATATCACACGAGCCAGGTAGGACAATTTTAATTTACTCAAGCGATCTTCTCAACTCCCTCCTCTGATTTACTAATTTCATCATGTCTCTCGACCTGAGTTTCAAAATCTTGATTTTCTAATTCCATATAATAGCTAGTGTTGTTTGCTTCGATTCGCAGGTTTGAACACAACAATCCGATATCACACGAGCCAGGTATGAACATTTTAATTTACTCACGCGCTCTTCTCAACTCCCTCCTCTAATTTACTAATTTCTTCATGTCTCTCGACCTGAGTTTCAAAATCTTGTTTTTTTAATTCCATATCATAGCTAGTGTTGTTAGCTGCGATTCGCATGATTGGAACACTAAAATCGGATATGACACGAGCCAGTTATGAACATTTTAATTTACTCACGCGCTCTTCTCAACTCCCTCCTCTACTTTGCTAATTTCTTCATGTCTCTCGACCTGAGTTTCAAAATCTTGATTTTTTAATTCCATATCATAGCTAGTGTTGTTAGCTTCGATTCGCATGTTTGAACACAAAAAACGGATATCACACGAGCCAGGTATGACAATTTTAATTTACTCACACGATCTTCTCAACTCCCTCCCCTGATTTACTAATTTTCTCATGTCTCTTGACCTGAGTTTCAAAATCTTGATTTTCTAATTCCATATCATAGCTAGTGTTGTTAGCTTCGATTCGCAGGTTTGAACACAACAATCCGATATCACACGAGCCAGGTACGAACATTTTAATTTACTCACGCGCTCTTCTCAACTCCCTCCTCTGATTTACTAATTTAATCATGTCTCTCGACCTGAGTTTTAAAATCATGATTTTCTAATTCCATATCATAGCTAGTGTTGTTAGCTTCGATTCGCATGTTTGAACACTAAAATCCGATATCACACGAGCTAGGTATGACAACTTTAATTTCCTCACGCGCTGTTCTCAACTCCCTCCTCTAATTTACTAATTTCTTCATGTCTCTCGACCTGAGTTTCAAAATCTTGATTTTGTAATTCCATATCATAGCTATTGTTATTAGCTTCAATTCGCATGTTTGAACACTAAAATCCGATATTACACAAACCAGGTATGACAATTTTAATTTACTCACTTGCTCTTCTCCACTCCCTCCTCTAATCTACTAATTTCTTCATGTCTCTCGACCTGAGTTTCAAAATCTTGATTTTTTAATTCCATATCATAGCTAGTGTTATTAGCTCCGATTCGCATGATTGGAAAACTAAAATCGCATATCACACGAGCCAGGTATGACAACTTTAATTTACTCACGCGCTCTTCTCAACTCCCTCCTCTAATTTACTAATTTCTTCATGTCTCTCGACCTGAGTTTCAAAATCTTGATTTTTTGATTCCATATCATAGCTAGTGTTATTAGCTTCGATTCGCATGATTGGAACACTAAAATCGGATATCACACGAGCCAGTCATGAACATTTTAATTTACTCACACGCTCTTCTCAACTTCCTCCTCTAATTTACTAATTTCTTCATGTGTCTCGACCTGAGTTTCAAAATCTTGATTTTTTAATTCCATATCATAGCTAGTGTTATTAGCTTCGATTCGCATGATTGGAACACTAAAATCGGATATCACACGAGCCAGTCATGAACATTTTAATTTACTCACACGCTCTTCTCAACTCCCTCCTCTAATTTACTAATTTTTTCATGTCTCCCGACCTAAGTTTAAAAATCTTGATTTTTTAATTCCATTTTATAGCTAGTGTTGTTAGCTTCGATTCGCATGTTTGAACACTAAAATCCGATATCACACGACCCAGGTATGACAACTTTAATTTACTCACGCGCTCTTCTCAACTCCCTCCTCTAATTTACTAATTTCTTCATGTCTCTCGACCTGAGTTTCAAAATCTTGATTTTTTAATTCCATATCATAGCTATTGTTATTAGCTTCGATTCACATGTTTGAACACTAAAATCCGATATTACACAAACAAGGTATGACAATTTTAATTTACTCACTTGCTCTTCTCAACTCCCTCCTCTAATTTACTAATTTCTTCAGGTCTCTCGACCTGAGTTTCAAAATCTTGATTTTTTAATTCCATATCATAGCTAGTGTTAGTAGCTGCGATTCGCATGATTGGAACACTAAAATCGGATATCACACGAGCCAGTTATGAACATTTTAATTTACTCACGGGCTCTTCTCAACTCCCTCGTCTAATTTGCTAATTTCTTCATGTCTCTCGACCTGAGTTTCAAAATCTTGATTTTTTAATTCCATATCATAGCTAGTGTTGTTAGCTTCGATTCGCATGTTTGAACACAAAAATCGGATATCACACGAGCCAGGTATGACAATTTTAATTTACTCACGCGATCTTCTCAACTCCCTCCTCTGATTTACTAATTTCCTCATGTCTCTCGACCTGAGTTTCAAAATCTTGATTTTCTAATTCCATATCATAGCTAGTGTTGTTAGCTTCGATTCGCAGGTTTGAACACAACAATCCGATATCACACGAGCCAGGTACGAACATTTTAATTTACTCACGCGCTCTTCTCAACTCTCTCCTCTGATTTACTAATTTCATCATGTCTCTCGAGTTGAGTTTTAAAATCATGATTTTCTAATTCCATATCATAGCTAGTGTTGTTAGCTTCGATTCTCATGTTTGAACACAAAAATCGGATATCACACGAGCTAGGTATGACAACTTTAATTTCCTCACGCGCTGTTCTCAACTCCCTCCTCTAATTTACTAATTTCTTCATGTCTCTCGACCTGAGTTTCATTTCTAATTCCATATAATAGCTATTGTTATTAGCTTCAATTCGCATGTTTGAACACTAAAATCCGATATTACACAAACCAGGTATGACAATTTTAATTTACTCACTTGCTCTTCTCCACTCCCTCCTCTAATCTACTAATTTCTTCATGTCTCTCGACCTGAGTTTCAAAATCTTGATTTTTTAATTCCATATCATAGCTAGTGTTATTAGCTCCGATTCGCATGATTGGAAAACTAAAATCGCATATCACACGAGCCAGGTATGACAACTTTAATTTACTCACGCGCTCTTCTCAACTCCCTCCTCTAATTTACTAATTTCTTCATGTCTCTCGACCTGAGTTTCAAAATCTTGATTTTTTGATTCCATATCATAGCTAGTGTTATTAGCTTCGATTCGCATGATTGGAACACTAAAATCGGATATCACACGAGCCAGTCATGAACATTTTAATTTACTCACACGCTCTTCTCAACTTCCTCCTCTAATTTACTAATTTCTTCATGTGTCTCGACCTGAGTTTCAAAATCTTGATTTTTTAATTCCATATCATAGCTAGTGTTATTAGCTTCGATTCGCATGATTGGAACACTAAAATCGGATATCACACGAGCCAGTCATGAACATTTTAATTTACTCACACGCTCTTCTCAACTCCCTCCTCTAATTTACTAATTTTTTCATGTCTCCCGACCTAAGTTTAAAAATCTTGATTTTTTAATTCCATTTTATAGCTAGTGTTGTTAGCTTCGATTCGCATGTTTGAACACTAAAATCCGATATCACACGACCCAGGTATGACAACTTTAATTTACTCACGCGCTCTTCTCAACTCCCTCCTCTAATTTACTAATTTCTTCATGTCTCTCGACCTGAGTTTCAAAATCTTGATTTTTTAATTCCATATCATAGCTATTGTTATTAGCTTCGATTCACATGTTTGAACACTAAAATCCGATATTACACAAACAAGGTATGACAATTTTAATTTACTCACTTGCTCTTCTCAACTCCCTCCTCTAATTTACTAATTTCTTCAGGTCTCTCGACCTGAGTTTCAAAATCTTGATTTTTTAATTCCATATCATAGCTAGTGTTAGTAGCTGCGATTCGCATGATTGGAACACTAAAATCGGATATCACACGAGCCAGTTATGAACATTTTAATTTACTCACGGGCTCTTCTCAACTCCCTCGTCTAATTTGCTAATTTCTTCATGTCTCTCGACCTGAGTTTCAAAATCTTGATTTTTTAATTCCATATCATAGCTAGTGTTGTTAGCTTCGATTCGCATGTTTGAACACAAAAATCGGATATCACACGAGCCAGGTATGACAATTTTAATTTACTCACGCGATCTTCTCAACTCCCTCCTCTGATTTACTAATTTCCTCATGTCTCTCGACCTGAGTTTCAAAATCTTGATTTTCTAATTCCATATCATAGCTAGTGTTGTTAGCTTCGATTCGCAGGTTTGAACACAACAATCCGATATCACACGAGCCAGGTACGAACATTTTAATTTACTCACGCGCTCTTCTCAACTCTCTCCTCTGATTTACTAATTTCATCATGTCTCTCGAGTTGAGTTTTAAAATCATGATTTTCTAATTCCATATCATAGCTAGTGTTGTTAGCTTCGATTCTCATGTTTGAACACAAAAATCCGATATCACACGAGCCAGGTATGACAATTTTAATTTACTCACGCGCTCTTCTCAACTCCCTCCTTTAATTTACTAATTTCTTCATGTCTCTCGACCTGAGTTTCAAAATCTTGATTTTCTAATTCCATATCATAGCTAGTGTTGTTAGCTTCGATTCGCAGGTTTGAACACAACAATCCGATATCACACGAGCCAGGTACGAACATTTTAATTTACTCACGCGCTCTTCTCAACTCCCTCCTCTGATTTACTAATTTCATCATGTTTCTCGAGTTGAGTTTTAAAATCATGATTTTCTAATTCCATATCATAGCTAGTGTTGTTAGCTTCAATTCTCATGTTTGAACACAAAAATCGGATATCACACGAGCCAGGTATGACAATTTTAATTTACTCAAGCGATCTTCTCAACTCCCTCCTCTGATTTACTAATTTCATCATGTCTCTCAACTTGAGTTTCAAAATCTTGATTTTCTAATTCCATATAATAGCTAGTGTTGTTTGCTTCGATTCGCAGGTTTGAACACAACAATCCGATATCACACGAGCCAGGTATGAACATTTTAATTTACTCACGCGCTCTTCTCAACTCCCTCCTCTAATTTACTAATTTCTTCATGTCTCTCGACCTGAGTTTCAAAATCTTGATTTTTTAATTCCATATCATAGCTATTGTTATTAGCTTCTATTCGCATGTTTGAACACAAAAATCGGATATCACACGAGCCAGGTATGACAATTTTAATTTACTCACGCGATCTTCTCAACTCCCTCCTCTGATTTACTAATTTCCTCATGTCTCTCGACCTGAGTTTCAAAATCTTGATTTTCTAATTCCATATCATAGCTAGTGTTGTTTGCTTCGATTCGCAGGTTTGAACACAACAATCCGATATCACACGAGCCAGGTACGAACATTTTAATTTACTCACGCGCTCTTCTCAACTCCCTCCTCTGATTTACTAATTTCATCATGTCTCTCGAGTTGAGTTTTAAATTCATGATTTTCTAATTCTATATCATAGCTAGTGTTGTTAGCTTCGATTCGCATGTTTGAACACAAAAATCGGATATCACACGAGCCAGGTATGACAATTTTAATTTACTCAAGCGATCTTCTCAACTCCCTCCTCTGATTTACTAATTTCATCATGTCTCTCTACCTGAGTTTCAAAATCTTGATTTTCTAATTCCATATAATAGCTAGTGTTGTTTGCTTCGATTCGCAGGTTTGCACACAACAATCCGATATCACACGAGCCAGGTATGAACATTTTAATTTACTCACGCGCTCTTCTCAACTCCCTCCTCTAATTTACTAATTTCTTCATGTCTCTCGACCTGAGTTTCAAAATCTTGATTTTTTAATTCCATATCATAGCTAGTGTTGTTAGCTTCGATTCGCATGTTTGAACACAAAAAACGGATATCACACGAGCCAGGTATGACAATTTTAATTTACTCACACGATCTTCTCAACTCCCTCCCCTGATTTACTAATTTTCTCATGTCTCTTGACCTGAGTTTCAAAATCTTGATTTTCTAATTCCATATCATAGCTAGTGTTGTTAGCTTCGATTCGCAGGTTTGAACACAACAATCCGATATCACACGAGCCAGGTACGAACATTTTAATTTACTCACGCGCTCTTCTCAACTCCCTCCTCTGATTTACTAATTTCATCATGTCTCTCGACCTGAGTTTTAAAATCATGATTTTCTAATTCCATATCATAGCTAGTGTTGTTAGCTTCGATTCGCATGTTTGAACACTAAAATCCGATATCACACGAGCTAGGTATGACAACTTTAATTTCCTCACGCGCTGTTCTCAACTCCCTCCTCTAATTTACTAATTTCTTCATGTCTCTCGACCTGAGTTTCAAAATCTTGATTTTGTAATTCCATATCATAGCTATTGTTATTAGCTTCAATTCGCATGTTTGAACACTAAAATCCGATATTACACAAACCAGGTATGACAATTTTAATTTACTCACTTGCTCTTCTCCACTCCCTCCTCTAATCTACTAATTTCTTCATGTCTCTCGACCTGAGTTTCAAAATCTTGATTTTTTAATTCCATATCATAGCTAGTGTTATTAGCTCCGATTCGCATGATTGGAAAACTAAAATCGCATATCACACGAGCCAGGTATGACAACTTTAATTTACTCACGCGCTCTTCTCAACTCCCTCCTCTAATTTACTAATTTCTTCATGTCTCTCGACCTGAGTTTCAAAATCTTGATTTTTTAATTCCATATCATAGCTAGTGTTATTAGCTTCGATTCGCATGATTGGAACACTAAAATCGGATATCACACGAGCCAGTCATGAACATTTTAATTTACTCACACGCTCTTCTCAACTTCCTCCTCTAATTTACTAATTTCTTCATGTGTCTCGACCTGAGTTTCAAAATCTTGATTTTTTAATTCCATATCATAGCTAGTGTTATTAGCTTCGATTCGCATGATTGGAACACTAAAATCGGATATCACACGAGCCAGTCATGAACATTTTAATTTACTCACACGCTCTTCTCAACTCCCTCCTCTAATTTACTAATTTTTTCATGTCTCCCGACCTAAGTTTAAAAATCTTGATATTTTAATTCCATTTTATAGCTAGTGTTGTTAGCTTCGATTCACATGTTTGAACACTAAAATCCGATATCACACGACCCAGGTATGACAACTTTAATTTACTCACGCGCTCTTCTCAACTCCCTCCTCTAATTTACTAATTTCTTCATGTCTCTCGACCTGAGTTTCAAAATCTTGATTTTTTAATTCCATATCATAGCTATTGTTATTAGCTTCGATTCACATGTTTGAACACTAAAATCCGATATTACACAAACAAGGTATGACAATTTTAATTTACTCACTTGCTCTTCTCAACTCCCTCCTCTAATTTACTAATTTCTTCAGGTCTCTCGACCTGAGTTTCAAAATCTTGATTTTTTAATTCCATATCATAGCTAGTGTTAGTAGCTGCGATTCGCATGATTGGAACACTAAAATCGGATATCACACGAGCCAGTTATGAACATTTTAATTTACTCACGGGCTCTTCTCAACTCCCTCGTCTAATTTGCTAATTTCTTCATGTCTCTCGACCTGAGTTTCAAAATCTTGATTTTTTAATTCCATATCATAGCTAGTGTTGTTAGCTTCGATTCGCATGTTTGAACACAAAAATCGGATATCACACGAGCCAGGTATGACAATTTTAATTTACTCACGCGATCTTCTCAACTCCCTCCTCTGATTTACTAATTTCCTCATGTCTCTCGACCTGAGTTTCAAAATCTTGATTTTCTAATTCCATATCATAGCTAGTGTTGTTAGCTTCGATTCGCAGGTTTGAACACAACAATCCGATATCACACGAGCCAGGTACGAACATTTTAATTTACTCACGCGCTCTTCTCAACTCCCTCCTCTGATTTACTAATTTCATCATGTCTCTCGAGTTGAGTTTTAAAATCATGATTTTCTAATTCCATATCATAGCTAGTGTTGTTAGCTTCGATTCTCATGTTTGAACACAAAAATCGGATATCACACGAGCCAGGTATGACAATTTTAATTTACTCAAGCGATCTTCTCAACTCCCTCCTCTGATTTACTAATTTCATCATGTCTCTCAACTTGAGTTTCAAAATCTTGATTTTCTAATTCCATATAATAGCTAGTGTTGTTTGCTTCGATTCGCAGGTTTGAACACAACAATCCGATATCACACGAGCCAGGTATGAACATTTTAATTTACTCACGCGCTCTTCTCAACTCCCTCCTCTAATTTACTAATTTCTTCATGTCTCTCGACCTGAGTTTCAAAATCTTGATTTTTTAATTCCATATCATAGCTATTGTTATTAGCTTCTATTCGCATGTTTGAACACAAAAATCGGATATCACACGAGCTAGGTATGACAATTTTAATTTACTCACGCGATCTTCTCAACTCCCTCCTCTGATTTACTAATTTCCTCATGTCTCTCGACCTGAGTTTCAAAATCTTGATTTTCTAATTCCATATCATAGCTAGTGTTGTTTGCTTCGATTCGCAGGTTTGAACACAACAATCCGATATCACACGAGCCAGGTACGAACATTTTAATTTACTCACGCGCTCTTCTCAACTCCCTCCTCTGATTTACTAATTTCATCATGTCTCTCGAGTTGAGTTTTAAATTCATGATTTTCTAATTCTATATCATAGCTAGTGTTGTTAGCTTCGATTCTCATGTTTGAACACAAAAATCGGATATCACACGAGCCAGGTATGACAATTTTAATTTACTCAAGCGATCTTCTCAACTCCCTCCTCTGATTTACTAATTTCATCATGTCTCTCTACCTGAGTTTCAAAATCTTGATTTTCTAATTCCATATAATAGCTAGTGTTGTTTGCTTCGATTCGCAGGTTTGAACACAACAATCCGATATCACACGAGCCAGGTATGAACATTTTAATTTACTCACGCGCTCTTCTCAACTCCCTCCTCTAATTTACTAATTTCTTCATGTCTCTCGACCTGAGTTTCAAAATCTTGATTTTTTAATTCCATATCATAGCTATTGTTATTAGCTTCGATTCGCATGTTTGAACACTAAAATCCGATATTACACAAACCAGGTATGACAATTTTAATTTACTCACTTGCTCTTCTCAACTCCCTCCTCTAATTTACTAATTTCTTCATGTCTCTCGACCTGAGTTTCAAAATCTTGATTTTTTAATTCCATATCATAGCTAGTGTTATTAGCTGTGATTCGCATGATTGGAACACTAAAATCGGATATCACACGAGCCAGGTATGAACAGTTTAATTTACTCACGCGCTCTTCTCAACTCCCTCCTCTAATTTACTAATTTCTTCATGTCTCTCGACCTGAGTTTCAAAATCTTGATTTTTTAATTCCATATCATAGCTAGTGTTGTTAGCTTCGATTCGCATGTTTGAACACAAAAATCGGATATCACACGAGCCAGGTATGACAACTTTAATTTACTCACGCGCTCTTCTCAACTCCCTCCTCTGATTTACTAATTTCTTCATGTCTCTCGACCTGAGTTTCAAAATCTTGATTTTTTAATTCCATATCATAGCTATTGTTATTAGCTTCGATTCACATGTTTGAACACTAAAATCCGATATTACACAAACAAGGTATGACAATTTTAATTTACTCACTTGCTCTTCTCAACTCCCTCCTCTAATTTACTAATTTCTTCATGTCTCTCGACCTGAGTTTCAAAATCTTGATTTTTTAAGTCCATATCATAGCTAGTGTTATTAGCTGCGATTCGCATGATTGGAACACTAAATCGGATATCACACGAGCCAGTTATGAATATTTTAATTTACTCACGCGCTCTTCTCAACTCCCTCCTCTAATTTGCTAATTTCTTCATGTCTCTCGACCTGAGTTTCAAAATCTTGATTTTTTAATTCCATATCATAGCTAGTGTTGTTAGCTTCGATTCGCATGTTTGAACACAAAAATCGGATATCACAAGAGCCAGGTATGACAACTTTAATTTACTCACGCGCTCTTCTCAACTCCCTCCTCTAATTTACTAATTTCTTCATGTCTCTCGACCTGAGTTTCAAAATCTTGATTTTTTAATTCCATATCATAGCTATTGTTATTAGCTTCGATTCACATGTTTGAACACTAAAATCCGATATTACACAAACAAGGTATGACAATTTTAATTTACTCACTTGCTCTTCTCAACTCCCTTCTCTAATTTACTAATTTCTTCATGTCTCTCGACCTGAGTTTCAAAATCTTGATTTTTTAATTCCATATCATAGCTAGTGTTATTAGCTGCGATTCGCATGATTGGAACACTAAAATCGGATATCACACGAGCCAGTTATGAACATTTTAGTTTACTCACGCGCTCTTCTCAACTCCCTCGTCTAATTTGCTAATTTCTTCATGTCTCTCGACCTGAGTTTCAAAATCTTCATTTTCTAATTCCATATAATAGCTAGTGTTGTTTGCTTCGATTCGCATGTTTGAACACAAAAATCCGATATCACACGAGCCAGGTATGACAATTTTAATTTACTCACGCGCTCTTCTCAACTCCCTCCTTTAATTTACTAATTTCTTCATGTCTCTCGACCTGAGTTTCAAAATCTTGATTTTCTAATTCCATATCATAGCTAGTGTTGTTAGCTTCGATTCGCAGGTTTGAACACAACAATCCGATATCACACGAGCCAGGTACGAACATTTTAATTTACTCACGCGCTCTTCTCAACTCCCTCCTCTGATTTACTAATTTCATCATGTCTCTCGAGTTGAGTTTTAAAATCATGATTTTCTAATTCCATATCATAGCTAGTGTTGTTAGCTTCGATTCTCATGTTTGAACACAAAAATCGGATATCACACGAGCCAGGTATGACAATTTTAATTTACTCAAGCGATCTTCTCAACTCCCTCCTCTGATTTACTAATTTCATCATGTCTCTCAACTTGAGTTTCAAAATCTTGATTTTCTAATTCCATATAATAGCTAGTGTTGTTTGCTTCGATTCGCAGGTTTGAACACAACAATCCGATATCACACGAGCCAGGTATGAACATTTTAATTTACTCACGCGCTCTTCTCAACTCCCTCCTCTAATTTACTAATTTCTTCATGTCTCTCGACCTGAGTTTCAAAATCTTGATTTTTTAATTCCATATCATAGCTATTGTTATTAGCTTCTATTCGCATGTTTGAACACAAAAATCGGATATCACACGAGCCAGGTATGACAATTTTAATTTACTCACGCGATCTTCTCAACTCCCTCCTCTGATTTACTAATTTCCTCATGTCTCTCGACCTGAGTTTCAAAATCTTGATTTTCTAATTCCATATCATAGCTAGTGTTGTTTGCTTCGATTCGCAGGTTTGAACACAACAATCCGATATCACACGAGCCAGGTACGAACATTTTAATTTACTCACGCGCTCTTCTCAACTCCCTCCTCTGATTTACTAATTTCATCATGTCTCTCGAGTTGAGTTTTAAATTCATGATTTTCTAATTCTATATCATAGCTAGTGTTGTTAGCTTCGATTCGCATGTTTGAACACAAAAATCGGATATCACACGAGCCAGGTATGACAATTTTAATTTACTCAAGCGATCTTCTCAACTCCCTCCTCTGATTTACTAATTTCATCATGTCTCTCTACCTGAGTTTCAAAATCTTGATTTTCTAATTCCATATAATAGCTAGTGTTGTTTGCTTCGATTCGCAGGTTTGAACACAACAATCCGATATCACACGAGCCAGGTATGAACATTTTAATTTACTCACGCGCTCTTCTCAACTCCCTCCTCTAATTTACTAATTTCTTCATGTCTCTCGACCTGAGTTTCAAAATCTTGATTTTTTAATTCCATATCATAGCTAGTGTTGTTAGCTTCGATTCGCATGTTTGAACACAAAAAACGGATATCACACGAGCCAGGTATGACAATTTTAATTTACTCACACGATCTTCTCAACTCCCTCCCCTGATTTACTAATTTTCTCATGTCTCTTGACCTGAGTTTCAAAATCTTGATTTTCTAATTCCATATCATAGCTAGTGTTGTTAGCTTCGATTCGCAGGTTTGAACACAACAATCCGATATCACACGAGCCAGGTACGAACATTTTAATTTACTCACGCGCTCTTCTCAACTCCCTCCTCTGATTTACTAATTTCATCATGTCTCTCGACCTGAGTTTTAAAATCATGATTTTCTAATTCCATATCATAGCTAGTGTTGTTAGCTTCGATTCGCATGTTTGAACACTAAAATCCGATATCACACGAGCTAGGTATGACAACTTTAATTTCCTCACGCGCTGTTCTCAACTCCCTCCTCTAATTTACTAATTTCTTCATGTCTCTCGACCTGAGTTTCAAAATCTTGATTTTGTAATTCCATATCATAGCTATTGTTATTAGCTTCAATTCGCATGTTTGAACACTAAAATCCGATATTACACAAACCAGGTATGACAATTTTAATTTACTCACTTGCTCTTCTCCACTCCCTCCTCTAATCTACTAATTTCTTCATGTCTCTCGACCTGAGTTTCAAAATCTTGATTTTTTAATTCCATATCATAGCTAGTGTTATTAGCTCCGATTCGCATGATTGGAAAACTAAAATCGGATATCACACGAGCCAGGTATGACAACTTTAATTTACTCACGCGCTCTTCTCAACTCCCTCCTCTAATTTACTAATTTCTTCATGTCTCTCGACCTGAGTTTCAAAATCTTGATTTTCTAATTCCATATCATAGCTAGTGTTGTTAGCTTCGATTCTCATGTTTGAACACAAAAATCGGATATCACACGAGCCAGGTATGACAATTTTAATTTACTCAAGCGATCTTCTCAACTCCCTCCTCTGATTTACTAATTTCATCATGTCTCTCAACTTGAGTTTCAAAATCTTGATTTTCTAATTCCATATAATAGCTAGTGTTGTTTGCTTCGATTCGCAGGTTTGAACACAACAATCCGATATCACACGAGCCAGGTATGAACATTTTAATTTACTCACGCGCTCTTCTCAACTCCCTCCTCTAATTTACTAATTTCTTCATGTCTCTCGACCTGAGTTTCAAAATCTTGATTTTTTAATTCCATATCATAGCTATTGTTATTAGCTTCTATTCGCATGTTTGAACACAAAAATCGGATATCACACGAGCCAGGTATGACAATTTTAATTTACTCACGCGATCTTCTCAACTCCCTCCTCTGATTTACTAATTTCCTCATGTCTCTCGACCTGAGTTTCAAAATCTTGATTTTCTAATTCCATATCATAGCTAGTGTTGTTTGCTTCGATTCGCAGGTTTGAACACAACAATCCGATATCACACGAGCCAGGTACGAACATTTTAATTTACTCACGCGCTCTTCTCAACTCCCTCCTCTGATTTACTAATTTCATCATGTCTCTCGAGTTGAGTTTTAAATTCATGATTTTCTAATTCTATATCATAGCTAGTGTTGTTAGCTTCGATTCTCATGTTTGAACACAAAAATCGGATATCACACGAGCCAGGTATGACAATTTTAATTTACTCAAGCGATCTTCTCAACTCCCTCCTCTGATTTACTAATTTCATCATGTCTCTCTACCTGAGTTTCAAAATCTTGATTTTCTAATTCCATATAATAGCTAGTGTTGTTTGCTTCGATTCGCAGGTTTGAACACAACAATCCGATATCACACGAGCCAGGTATGAACATTTTAATTTACTCACGCGCTCTTCTCAACTCCCTCCTCTAATTTACTAATTTCTTCATGTCTCTCGACCTGAGTTTCAAAATCTTGATTTTTTAATTCCATATCATAGCTATTGTTATTAGCTTCGATTCGCATGTTTGAACACTAAAATCCGATATTACACAAACCAGGTATGACAATTTTAATTTACTCACTTGCTCTTCTCAACTCCCTCCTCTAATTTACTAATTTCTTCATGTCTCTCGACCTGAGTTTCAAAATCTTGATTTTTTAATTCCATATCATAGCTAGTGTTATTAGCTGTGATTCGCATGATTGGAACACTAAAATCGGATATCACACGAGCCAGGTATGAACAGTTTAATTTACTCACGCGCTCTTCTCAACTCCCTCCTCTAATTTACTAATTTCTTCATGTCTCTCGACCTGAGTTTCAAAATCTTGATTTTTTAATTCCATATCATAGCTAGTGTTGTTAGCTTCGATTCGCATGTTTGAACACAAAAATCGGATATCACACGACCCAGGTATGACAACTTTAATTTACTCACGCGCTCTTCTCAACTCCCTCCTCTAATTTACTAATTTCTTCATGTCTCTCGACCTGAGTTTCAAAATCTTGATTTTTTAAGTCCATATCATAGCTATTGTTATTAGCTTCGATTCACATGTTTGAACACTAAAATCCGATATTACACAAACAAGGTATGACAATTTTAATTTACTCACTTGCTCTTCTCAACTCCCTCCTCTAATTTACTAATTTCTTCAGGTCTCTCGACCTGAGTTTCAAAATCTTGATTTTTTAATTCCATATCATAGCTAGTGTTAGTAGCTGCGATTCGCATGATTGGAACACTAAAATCGGATATCACACGAGCCAGTTATGAACATTTTAATTTACTCACGCGATCTTCTCAACTCCCTCCTCTGATTTACTAATTTCCTCATGTCTCTCGACCTGAGTTTCAAAATCTTCATTTTCTAATTCCATATAATAGCTAGTGTTGTTAGCTTCGATTCGCATGTTTGAACACAAAAATCGGATATTATACGAGCCAGGTATGACAACTTTAATTTACTCACGCGCTCTTCTCAACTCCCTCCTCTAATTTACTAATTTCTTCATGTCTCTCGACCTGAGTTTCAAAAACTTGATTTTCTAATTCCATATCATAGCTAGTGTTGTTAGCTTCGATTCGCAGGTTTGAACACAACAATGCGATATCACACGAGCCAGGTACGAACATTTTAATTTACTCACGCGCTCTTCTCAACTCCCTCCTCTGATTTACTAATTTCATCATGTCTCTCGAGTTGAGTTTTAAAATCATGATTTTCTAATTCCATATCATAGCTAGTGTTGTTAGCTTCGATTCGCATGTTTGAACACAAAAATCGGATATCACACGAGCCAGGTATGACAATTTTAATTTACTCAAGCGATCTTCTCAACTCCCTCCTCTGATTTACTAATTTCCTCATGTCTCTCGACCTGAGTTTCAAAATCTTGATTTTCTAATTCCATATCATAGCTAGTGTTGTTAGCTTCGATTCGCAGGGTTGAACACAACAATCCGATATCACACGAGCCAGGTACGAACATTTTAATTTACTCACGCGCTCTTCTCAACTCCCTCCTCTGATTTACTAATTTCATCATGTCTCTCGAGTTGAGTTTTAAAATCATGATTTTCTAATTCCATATCATAGCTAGTGTTGTTAGCTTCGATTCGCATGTTTGAACACAAAAATCGGATATCACACGAGCCAGGTATGACAATTTTAATTTACTCAAGCGATCTTCTCAACTCCCTCCTCTAATTTACTAATTTCATCATGTCTCTCGACCTGAGCTTCAAAATCTTGATTTTCTAATTCCATATAATAGCTAGTGTTGTTTGCTTCGATTCGCAGGTTTGAACACAACAATCCGATATCACACGAGCCAGGTATGAACATTTTAATTTACTCACGCGCTCTTCTCAACTCCCTCCTCTAATTTACTAATTTCTTCATGTCTCTCGACCTGAGTTTCAAAATCTTGTTTTTTTAATTCCATATCATAGAATTGGAACACTAAAATCGGATATCACACGAGCCAGTTATGAACATTTTAATTTACTCACGCGCTCTTCTCAACTCCCTCCTCTACTTTGCCAATTTCTTCATGTCTCTCGACCTGAGTTTCAAAATCTTGATTTTTTAATTCCATATCATAGCTAGTGTTGTTAGCTTCGATTCGCATGTTTGAACACACAAATCGGACATCACACGAGCCAGGTATGACAACTTTAATTTACTCACGCGCTCTTCTCAACTCCCTCCTCTAATTTACTAATTTCTTCATGTCTCTCGACCTGAGTTTCAAAAACTTGATTTATTAATTCCATATCATAGCTAGTGTTGTTAGCTTCAATTCACAGGTTTGAACACAACAATGCGATATCACACGAGCCAGGTACGAACATTTTAATTTACTCACGCGCTCTTCTCAACTCCCTCCTCTGATTTACTAATTTCATCATGTCTCTCGAGTTGAGTTTTAAAATCATGATTTTCTAATTCCATATCATAGCTAGTGTTGTTAGCTTCGATTCGCATGTTTGAACACAAAAATCGGATATCACACGAGCCAGGTATGACAACTTTAATTTACTCACGCGCTCTTCTCAACTCCCTCCTCTGATTTACTAATTTCTTCATGTCTCTCGACCTGAGTTTCAAAATCTTGATTTTTTAATTCCATATCATAGCTATTGTTATTAGCTTCGATTCACATGTTTGAACACTAAAATCCGATATTACACAAACAAGGTATGACAATTTTAATTTACTCACTTGCTCTTCTCAACTCCCTCCTCTAATTTACTAATTTCTTCATGTCTCTCGACCTGAGTTTCAAAATCTTGATTTTTTAAGTCCATATCATAGCTAGTGTTATTAGCTGCGATTCGCATGATTGGAACACTAAATCGGATATCACACGAGCCAGTTATGAATATTTTAATTTACTCACGCGCTCTTCTCAACTCCCTCCTCTAATTTGCTAATTTCTTCATGTCTCTCGACCTGAGTTTCAAAATCTTGATTTTTTAATTCCATATCATAGCTAGTGTTGTTAGCTTCGATTCGCATGTTTGAACACAAAAATCGGATATCACAAGAGCCAGGTATGACAACTTTAATTTACTCACGCGCTCTTCTCAACTCCCTCCTCTAATTTACTAATTTCTTCATGTCTCTCGACCTGAGTTTCAAAATCTTGATTTTTTAATTCCATATCATAGCTATTGTTATTAGCTTCGATTCACATGTTTGAACACTAAAATCCGATATTACACAAACAAGGTATGACAATTTTAATTTACTCACTTGCTCTTCTCAACTCCCTTCTCTAATTTACTAATTTCTTCATGTCTCTCGACCTGAGTTTCAAAATCTTGATTTTTTAATTCCATATCATAGCTAGTGTTATTAGCTGCGATTCGCATGATTGGAACACTAAAATCGGATATCACACGAGCCAGTTATGAACATTTTAGTTTACTCACGCGCTCTTCTCAACTCCCTCGTCTAATTTGCTAATTTCTTCATGTCTCTCGACCTGAGTTTCAAAATTTTGATTTTTTAATTCCATATCATAGCTAGTGTTGTTAGCTTCGATTCGCATGTTTGAACACAAAAATCGGATATTATACGAGCCAGGTATGACAACTTTAATTTACTCACGCGCTCTTCTCAACTCCCTCCTCTAATTTACTAATTTCTTCATGTCTCTCGACCTGAGTTTCAAAAACTTGATTTTCTAATTCCATATCATAGCTAGTGTTGTTAGCTTCGATTCGCAGGTTTGAACACAACAATGCGATATCACACGAGCCAGGTACGAACATTTTAATTTACTCACGCGCTCTTCTCAACTCCCTCCTCTGATTTACTAATTTCATCATGTCTCTCGAGTTGAGTTTTAAAATCATGATTTTCTAATTCCATATCATAGCTAGTGTTGTTAGCTTCGATTCGCATGTTTGAACACAAAAATCGGATATCACACGAGCCAGGTATGACAATTTTAATTTACTCAAGCGATCTTCTCAACTCCCTCCTCTGATTTACTAATTTCCTCATGTCTCTCGACCTGAGTTTCAAAATCTTGATTTTCTAATTCCATATCATAGCTAGTGTTGTTAGCTTCGATTCGCAGGGTTGAACACAACAATCCGATATCACACGAGCCAGGTACGAACATTTTAATTTACTCACGCGCTCTTCTCAACTCCCTCCTCTGATTTACTAATTTCATCATGTCTCTCGAGTTGAGTTTTAAAATCATGATTTTCTAATTCCATATCATAGCTAGTGTTGTTAGCTTCGATTCGCATGTTTGAACACAAAAATCGGATATCACACGAGCCAGGTATGACAATTTTAATTTACTCAAGCGATCTTCTCAACTCCCTCCTCTAATTTACTAATTTCATCATGTCTCTCGACCTGAGCTTCAAAATCTTGATTTTCTAATTCCATATAATAGCTAGTGTTGTTTGCTTCGATTCGCAGGTTTGAACACAACAATCCGATATCACACGAGCCAGGTATGAACATTTTAATTTACTCACGCGCTCTTCTCAACTCCCTCCTCTAATTTACTAATTTCTTCATGTCTCTCGACCTGAGTTTCAAAATCTTGATTTTTTAATTCCATATCATAGCTAGTGTTATTAGCTGCGATTCGCATGATTGGAACACTAAAATCGGATATCACACGAGCCAGTTATGAACATTTTAGTTTACTCACGCGCTCTTCTCAACTCCCTCGTCTAATTTGCTAATTTCTTCATGTCTCTCGACCTGAGTTTCAAAATTTTGATTTTTTAATTCCATATCATAGCTAGTGTTGTTAGCTTCGATTCGCATGTTTGAACACAAAAATCGGATATTATACGAGCCAGGTATGACAACTTTAATTTACTCACGCGCTCTTCTCAACTCCCTCCTCTAATTTACTAATTTCTTCATGTCTCTCGACCTGAGTTTCAAAAACTTGATTTTCTAATTCCATATCATAGCTAGTGTTGTTAGCTTCGATTCGCAGGTTTGAACACAACAATGCGATATCACACGAGCCAGGTACGAACATTTTAATTTACTCACGCGCTCTTCTCAACTCCCTCCTCTGATTTACTAATTTCATCATGTCTCTCGAGTTGAGTTTTAAAATCATGATTTTCTAATTCCATATCATAGCTAGTGTTGTTAGCTTCGATTCGCATGTTTGAACACAAAAATCGGATATCACACGAGCCAGGTATGACAATTTTAATTTACTCAAGCGATCTTCTCAACTCCCTCCTCTGATTTACTAATTTCCTCATGTCTCTCGACCTGAGTTTCAAAATCTTGATTTTCTAATTCCATATCATAGCTAGTGTTGTTAGCTTCGATTCGCAGGGTTGAACACAACAATCCGATATCACACGAGCCAGGTACGAACATTTTAATTTACTCACGCGCTCTTCTCAACTCCCTCCTCTGATTTACTAATTTCATCATGTCTCTCGAGTTGAGTTTTAAAATCATGATTTTCTAATTCCATATCATAGCTAGTGTTGTTAGCTTCGATTCGCATGTTTGAACACAAAAATCGGATATCACACGAGCCAGGTATGACAATTTTAATTTACTCAAGCGATCTTCTCAACTCCCTCCTCTAATTTACTAATTTCATCATGTCTCTCGACCTGAGCTTCAAAATCTTGATTTTCTAATTCCATATAATAGCTAGTGTTGTTTGCTTCGATTCGCAGGTTTGAACACAACAATCCGATATCACACGAGCCAGGTATGAACATTTTAATTTACTCACGCGCTCTTCTCAACTCCCTCCTCTAATTTACTAATTTCTTCATGTCTCTCGACCTGAGTTTCAAAATCTTGTTTTTTTAATTCCATATCATAGCTAGTGTTATTAGCTGCGATTCGCATGATTGGAACACTAAAATCGGATATCACACGAGCCAGTTATGAACATTTTAATTTACTCACGCGCTCTTCTCAACTCCCTCCTCTACTTTGCCAATTTCTTCATGTCTCTCGACCTGAGTTTCAAAATCTTGATTTTTTAATTCCATATCATAGCTAGTGTTGTTAGCTTCGATTCGCATGTTTGAACACACAAATCGGACATCACACGAGCCAGGTATGACAACTTTAATTTACTCACGCGCTCTTCTCAACTCCCTCCTCTAATTTACTAATTTCTTCATGTCTCTCGACCTGAGTTTCAAAAACTTGATTTATTAATTCCATATCATAGCTAGTGTTGTTAGCTTCAATTCACAGGTTTGAACACAACAATGCGATATCACACGAGCCAGGTACGAACATTTTAATTTACTCACGCGCTCTTCTCAACTCCCTCCTCTGATTTACTAATTTCATCATGTCTCTCGAGTTGAGTTTTAAAATCATGATTTTCTAATTCCATATCATAGCTAGTGTTGTTAGCTTCGATTCGCATGTTTGAACACAAAAATCGGATATCACACGAGCCAGGTATGACAACTTTAATTTACTCACGCGCTCTTCTCAACTCCCTCCTCTGATTTACTAATTTCTTCATGTCTCTCGACCTGAGTTTCAAAATCTTGATTTTTTAATTCCATATCATAGCTATTGTTATTAGCTTCGATTCACATGTTTGAACACTAAAATCCGATATTACACAAACAAGGTATGACAATTTTAATTTACTCACTTGCTCTTCTCAACTCCCTCCTCTAATTTACTAATTTCTTCATGTCTCTCGACCTGAGTTTCAAAATCTTGATTTTTTAAGTCCATATCATAGCTAGTGTTATTAGCTGCGATTCGCATGATTGGAACACTAAATCGGATATCACACGAGCCAGTTATGAATATTTTAATTTACTCACGCGCTCTTCTCAACTCCCTCCTCTAATTTGCTAATTTCTTCATGTCTCTCGACCTGAGTTTCAAAATCTTGATTTTTTAATTCCATATCATAGCTAGTGTTGTTAGCTTCGATTCGCATGTTTGAACACAAAAATCGGATATCACAAGAGCCAGGTATGACAACTTTAATTTACTCACGCGCTCTTCTCAACTCCCTCCTCTAATTTACTAATTTCTTCATGTCTCTCGACCTGAGTTTCAAAATCTTGATTTTTTAATTCCATATCATAGCTATTGTTATTAGCTTCGATTCACATGTTTGAACACTAAAATCCGATATTACACAAACAAGGTATGACAATTTTAATTTACTCACTTGCTCTTCTCAACTCCCTTCTCTAATTTACTAATTTCTTCATGTCTCTCGACCTGAGTTTCAAAATCTTGATTTTTTAATTCCATATCATAGCTAGTGTTATTAGCTGCGATTCGCATGATTGGAACACTAAAATCGGATATCACACGAGCCAGTTATGAACATTTTAGTTTACTCACGCGCTCTTCTCAACTCCCTCGTCTAATTTGCTAATTTCTTCATGTCTCTCGACCTGAGTTTCAAAATTTTGATTTTTTAATTCCATATCATAGCTAGTGTTGTTAGCTTCGATTCGCATGTTTGAACACAAAAATCGGATATTATACGAGCCAGGTATGACAACTTTAATTTACTCACGCGCTCTTCTCAACTCCCTCCTCTAATTTACTAATTTCTTCATGTCTCTCGACCTGAGTTTCAAAAACTTGATTTTCTAATTCCATATCATAGCTAGTGTTGTTAGCTTCGATTCGCAGGTTTGAACACAACAATGCGATATCACACGAGCCAGGTACGAACATTTTAATTTACTCACGCGCTCTTCTCAACTCCCTCCTCTGATTTACTAATTTCATCATGTCTCTCGAGTTGAGTTTTAAAATCATGATTTTCTAATTCCATATCATAGCTAGTGTTGTTAGCTTCGATTCGCATGTTTGAACACAAAAATCGGATATCACACGAGCCAGGTATGACAATTTTAATTTACTCAAGCGATCTTCTCAACTCCCTCCTCTGATTTACTAATTTCCTCATGTCTCTCGACCTGAGTTTCAAAATCTTGATTTTCTAATTCCATATCATAGCTAGTGTTGTTAGCTTCGATTCGCAGGGTTGAACACAACAATCCGATATCACACGAGCCAGGTACGAACATTTTAATTTACTCACGCGCTCTTCTCAACTCCCTCCTCTGATTTACTAATTTCATCATGTCTCTCGAGTTGAGTTTTAAAATCATGATTTTCTAATTCCATATCATAGCTAGTGTTGTTAGCTTCGATTCGCATGTTTGAACACAAAAATCGGATATCACACGAGCCAGGTATGACAATTTTAATTTACTCAAGCGATCTTCTCAACTCCCTCCTCTAATTTACTAATTTCATCATGTCTCTCGACCTGAGCTTCAAAATCTTGATTTTCTAATTCCATATAATAGCTAGTGTTGTTTGCTTCGATTCGCAGGTTTGAACACAACAATCCGATATCACACGAGCCAGGTATGAACATTTTAATTTACTCACGCGCTCTTCTCAACTCCCTCCTCTAATTTACTAATTTCTTCATGTCTCTCGACCTGAGTTTCAAAATCTTGATTTTTTAATTCCATATCATAGCTAGTGTTATTAGCTGCGATTCGCATGATTGGAACACTAAAATCGGATATCACACGAGCCAGTTATGAACATTTTAGTTTACTCACGCGCTCTTCTCAACTCCCTCGTCTAATTTGCTAATTTCTTCATGTCTCTCGACCTGAGTTTCAAAATTTTGATTTTTTAATTCCATATCATAGCTAGTGTTGTTAGCTTCGATTCGCATGTTTGAACACAAAAATCGGATATTATACGAGCCAGGTATGACAACTTTAATTTACTCACGCGCTCTTCTCAACTCCCTCCTCTAATTTACTAATTTCTTCATGTCTCTCGACCTGAGTTTCAAAAACTTGATTTTCTAATTCCATATCATAGCTAGTGTTGTTAGCTTCGATTCGCAGGTTTGAACACAACAATGCGATATCACACGAGCCAGGTACGAACATTTTAATTTACTCACGCGCTCTTCTCAACTCCCTCCTCTGATTTACTAATTTCATCATGTCTCTCGAGTTGAGTTTTAAAATCATGATTTTCTAATTCCATATCATAGCTAGTGTTGTTAGCTTCGATTCGCATGTTTGAACACAAAAATCGGATATCACACGAGCCAGGTATGACAATTTTAATTTACTCAAGCGATCTTCTCAACTCCCTCCTCTGATTTACTAATTTCCTCATGTCTCTCGACCTGAGTTTCAAAATCTTGATTTTCTAATTCCATATCATAGCTAGTGTTGTTAGCTTCGATTCGCAGGGTTGAACACAACAATCCGATATCACACGAGCCAGGTACGAACATTTTAATTTACTCACGCGCTCTTCTCAACTCCCTCCTCTGATTTACTAATTTCATCATGTCTCTCGAGTTGAGTTTTAAAATCATGATTTTCTAATTCCATATCATAGCTAGTGTTGTTAGCTTCGATTCGCATGTTTGAACACAAAAATCGGATATCACACGAGCCAGGTATGACAATTTTAATTTACTCAAGCGATCTTCTCAACTCCCTCCTCTAATTTACTAATTTCATCATGTCTCTCGACCTGAGCTTCAAAATCTTGATTTTCTAATTCCATATAATAGCTAGTGTTGTTTGCTTCGATTCGCAGGTTTGAACACAACAATCCGATATCACACGAGCCAGGTATGAACATTTTAATTTACTCACGCGCTCTTCTCAACTCCCTCCTCTAATTTACTAATTTCTTCATGTCTCTCGACCTGAGTTTCAAAATCTTGTTTTTTTAATTCCATATCATAGCTAGTGTTATTAGCTGCGATTCGCATGATTGGAACACTAAAATCGGATATCACACGAGCCAGTTATGAACATTTTAATTTACTCACGCGCTCTTCTCAACTCCCTCCTCTACTTTGCCAATTTCTTCATGTCTCTCGACCTGAGTTTCAAAATCTTGATTTTTTAATTCCATATCATAGCTAGTGTTGTTAGCTTCGATTCGCATGTTTGAACACACAAATCGGACATCACACGAGCCAGGTATGACAACTTTAATTTACTCACGCGCTCTTCTCAACTCCCTCCTCTAATTTACTAATTTCTTCATGTCTCTCGACCTGAGTTTCAAAAACTTGATTTATTAATTCCATATCATAGCTAGTGTTGTTAGCTTCAATTCACAGGTTTGAACACAACAATGCGATATCACACGAGCCAGGTACGAACATTTTAATTTACTCACGCGCTCTTCTCAACTCCCTCCTCTGATTTACTAATTTCATCATGTCTCTCGAGTTGAGTTTTAAAATCATGATTTTCTAATTCCATATCATAGCTAGTGTTGTTAGCTTCGATTCGCATGTTTGAACACAAAAATCGGATATCACACGAGCCAGGTATGACAACTTTAATTTACTCACGCGCTCTTCTCAACTCCCTCCTCTGATTTACTAATTTCTTCATGTCTCTCGACCTGAGTTTCAAAATCTTGATTTTTTAATTCCATATCATAGCTATTGTTATTAGCTTCGATTCACATGTTTGAACACTAAAATCCGATATTACACAAACAAGGTATGACAATTTTAATTTACTCACTTGCTCTTCTCAACTCCCTCCTCTAATTTACTAATTTCTTCATGTCTCTCGACCTGAGTTTCAAAATCTTGATTTTTTAAGTCCATATCATAGCTAGTGTTATTAGCTGCGATTCGCATGATTGGAACACTAAATCGGATATCACACGAGCCAGTTATGAATATTTTAATTTACTCACGCGCTCTTCTCAACTCCCTCCTCTAATTTGCTAATTTCTTCATGTCTCTCGACCTGAGTTTCAAAATCTTGATTTTTTAATTCCATATCATAGCTAGTGTTGTTAGCTTCGATTCGCATGTTTGAACACAAAAATCGGATATCACAAGAGCCAGGTATGACAACTTTAATTTACTCACGCGCTCTTCTCAACTCCCTCCTCTAATTTACTAATTTCTTCATGTCTCTCGACCTGAGTTTCAAAATCTTGATTTTTTAATTCCATATCATAGCTATTGTTATTAGCTTCGATTCACATGTTTGAACACTAAAATCCGATATTACACAAACAAGGTATGACAATTTTAATTTACTCACTTGCTCTTCTCAACTCCCTTCTCTAATTTACTAATTTCTTCATGTCTCTCGACCTGAGTTTCAAAATCTTGATTTTTTAATTCCATATCATAGCTAGTGTTATTAGCTGCGATTCGCATGATTGGAACACTAAAATCGGATATCACACGAGCCAGTTATGAACATTTTAGTTTACTCACGCGCTCTTCTCAACTCCCTCGTCTAATTTGCTAATTTCTTCATGTCTCTCGACCTGAGTTTCAAAATTTTGATTTTTTAATTCCATATCATAGCTAGTGTTGTTAGCTTCGATTCGCATGTTTGAACACAAAAATCGGATATTATACGAGCCAGGTATGACAACTTTAATTTACTCACGCGCTCTTCTCAACTCCCTCCTCTAATTTACTAATTTCTTCATGTCTCTCGACCTGAGTTTCAAAAACTTGATTTTCTAATTCCATATCATAGCTAGTGTTGTTAGCTTCGATTCGCAGGTTTGAACACAACAATGCGATATCACACGAGCCAGGTACGAACATTTTAATTTACTCACGCGCTCTTCTCAACTCCCTCCTCTGATTTACTAATTTCATCATGTCTCTCGAGTTGAGTTTTAAAATCATGATTTTCTAATTCCATATCATAGCTAGTGTTGTTAGCTTCGATTCGCATGTTTGAACACAAAAATCGGATATCACACGAGCCAGGTATGACAATTTTAATTTACTCAAGCGATCTTCTCAACTCCCTCCTCTGATTTACTAATTTCCTCATGTCTCTCGACCTGAGTTTCAAAATCTTGATTTTCTAATTCCATATCATAGCTAGTGTTGTTAGCTTCGATTCGCAGGGTTGAACACAACAATCCGATATCACACGAGCCAGGTACGAACATTTTAATTTACTCACGCGCTCTTCTCAACTCCCTCCTCTGATTTACTAATTTCATCATGTCTCTCGAGTTGAGTTTTAAAATCATGATTTTCTAATTCCATATCATAGCTAGTGTTGTTAGCTTCGATTCGCATGTTTGAACACAAAAATCGGATATCACACGAGCCAGGTATGACAATTTTAATTTACTCAAGCGATCTTCTCAACTCCCTCCTCTAATTTACTAATTTCATCATGTCTCTCGACCTGAGCTTCAAAATCTTGATTTTCTAATTCCATATAATAGCTAGTGTTGTTTGCTTCGATTCGCAGGTTTGAACACAACAATCCGATATCACACGAGCCAGGTATGAACATTTTAATTTACTCACGCGCTCTTCTCAACTCCCTCCTCTAATTTACTAATTTCTTCATGTCTCTCGACCTGAGTTTCAAAATCTTGTTTTTTTAATTCCATATCATAGCTAGTGTTATTAGCTGCGATTCGCATGATTGGAACACTAAAATCGGATATCACACGAGCCAGTTATGAACATTTTAATTTACTCACGCGCTCTTCTCAACTCCCTCCTCTACTTTGCCAATTTCTTCATGTCTCTCGACCTGAGTTTCAAAATCTTGATTTTTTAATTCCATATCATAGCTAGTGTTGTTAGCTTCGATTCGCATGTTTGAACACACAAATCGGACATCACACGAGCCAGGTATGACAACTTTAATTTACTCACGCGCTCTTCTCAACTCCCTCCTCTAATTTACTAATTTCTTCATGTCTCTCGACCTGAGTTTCAAAAACTTGATTTATTAATTCCATATCATAGCTAGTGTTGTTAGCTTCAATTCACAG